>NW_028317979.1:5263269-5417692 GCF_062004578.1 Staurois parvus | reverse complement strand
TTGAAGCATTCACAAAATTTTATTTATCTAATTTAAATAAAAGGTACATTTAGCAGCTATTTTTTGGTAATTATTATAAAATCCAAAGTATACAGTAAAATGTTTCCAGCATTCCTAGCTAACATAAAATAATATGATATAATTTACAATAGGGGTCCATACATTTTCCTCAAACATTCAAATTAGCTTGAACTAATAATACTCTACTATATCAGCAGAGTATTAAAAATATATTGATTGATTATTCTTAACATAATTCTACCTAGTTTCCCACAGAGGAAAGAGAAAAAGAACTACATTTGCTCCTCAACTCCACTGCTAACATTTTAGAATTTTAAAAAAGAAATTAATATTTTATCAGCGTTTTAAGATGTATGTGGAAAGCTGGCTACTGTAGATCTTCTTTGTACTCCTGAGCCACATAACTAAATCTCCATAAGACTTGCTTAGGCTTCAGATTACAAAAGTCTGTAGAAGAAAATTTACATATCCTGGATTCCAATTCACAAAAGTAATATTATTTAGACTTTTTTATTTTTAGACTATATATTGCTATTTCTTTAAATGTATTTCTAGGAACATAAAAAAGACATGTTTATGTTTGCAAATATGTCAAATCCAGATTGTACTGAATACTTTATCTTTTTTAGTTTCAAATAATGTTTTAGTTTTTATTTGTTTATTTTAGGTATGAACATTCCATTTTATGTGATACATTATCAAATTATTTCAGAACAAATAATAATGCTGTGATGAATGAAATAATGTAAACTAAAATGAGTTATATTGTAATTCTGCTCAGAATGCAAATTGGATTTTTAAAATTCATATTTTATTCAAATCCGCTTTCCGGTATACCTTAAGAAATATTAGAGTGCAGGAATAACATACTGACAAATATGTACACACTGAAAAATGTACAAAATGTCTCCTATTAAAAAGCTCTAGAAATAATCTTCTTAGAGAAAAGCTTCTGTTGAAATAAATATAAGTTTTTTATTGAATGGATTTTTGTAGCACTTTTATATTTCCATAAGAAACACAAAAAATCGAAAAAAACAAAATACAAATGTTCATGAAGCATATGGTACTACTTACCAGGGCGGACTGACCATTTGGAAACTCGGGCACTGCCATGAGATGCCCCTGGTACCTTTTTCATAGGCTTTTTTGAGTTTGGGCAAGGACACAGGGTCCCCATGATCCCCTATTGTCCTGGGGCCCCATGAGTTGTCAGTCCGCCCCTGCTGCTTACGTCTTTGCATGAAACATATGACACGGATCTTCATAGATCATCAAAGTATGAATTAGCAAAATTCTGGTTTTTTTTCCCCTTAAAGGGAAACCACACCTTTTTGGTCAGTTGTATTCTACCATAGGTTACAATTTTTAAACTAATATTGTGTATATTGCTTTTATTACTATTACAAACTATTTCTTTTCAAATAAACAATAAATAAAGGGAGCACCCATGATACCATCTTTGCAGAACATGGGGTTTCCAAAGCACAGCAGAAGCTTTTCCCTTTTTGACTATCATCCCTCAATTGTCTAATCTAAACAGGGGGAGTAAAGGGGGAGGTTGTGTGACTTATTTAGCTGTGTGTACAATCTCAGCCGTGGATATTCTGTTCTGTAAAAAGGATTTTTTCATCAAATTAGACTGAATTCACACCTAAGCACCCTACTTTTTTAGTGTGTTTTTGTGGCTTTTGTCCTTCAAGTACATACTTTTTTAATAATTATTTTATGTGTGTTACTTGTGTTTTGTAAGTTTCAGGTGTTTTTCTCTTGCCCAAAGAAAGCTTAGAATCATTAGTTACATCAACTGTTGTCATCTTCCCGGTATTTCTTAGATTTTCTGTGTGTTGTTGTGGAGCTGTGGTGTTTTGTTCTGTTATTGGAGCTCAGCATGTTGTCCTGCAACCCACTCAAAAATATCCACACACAAAAAATATATATAAAATGTATATTAAAAATTTTTTTCTTACTTATATATCCACTTAAGCTTTGGAAGATTTTACTCCTTTCACAACCAGGCCATTTATTGCTATTTGTCACTGCACTACTTCAAATAGCAATTGCACAGTCATGCAGCACTATACCCAAATGAAAATTATATAATGTTCACACAAATAGAGCTTTATTTTGGTGGTATTTGATAACCACTAAGTTTTTTTTTATATATATATATATAAAAAAGACAGAATTTTGAAAAAAAAAAAAAACAATATTTTTTACTTTGTGCTATAAAATATATTCAATTAAAAAATAAAAATAAAATGTAATCGTCAATTTAGGCCAAAATGTATTCTTATACATGTCTTTGGTAAAAAAAAATCCCAATAAGTGTATACTAATTGGTTTGCATGAAAGTTATAGTGTCTACAAATGATGCTATAGATAATGGAATTGTTTGTATTTTTGTATACTAATAATGGTGGCGATCATCAACTTACAGTGTGACTGTGTTAGTGCAGTGGCCAATCTGACACTAACTGACACTAGGTAGGAACTGACTAAATGACACTGACATCATCAGTGACACTAATACAGTGATCATTGCTAATAATATACACTGTCACTGTACTAATGACACTAGCTGGGAAGTGGTTAACATTTAGGGGCAATCAAAGAGTTACCTGTATGCCTAACAATGTTTACTGTGTTCTGTTTTCACTAAGCAATGTGCCAGTTTTTTATTCCCTGCTTCACAGGGAGAAAAAAATGGCACATCGCCACTGTCTGTAGAGAGCCCTGTGCTGTTTACCAACAAAGGACTCTCTTCTGTCATTCGCTCAGCCAATCAACAGATACCAGCCATAAATCATTGGCCCGCTGATCAGCTTGTGCTGGAGTGAATGGCCGGAAGAGCCAGATCATGTACATGTATGTGATCCAGCACAGTGGAGTCGCTCTGGTGCAATATACCTGCGGTAGGCAGTCGCCAAGTGAACATGGTCCGAAAGGCAATTTAAACAGTGTATAAAACAATATGTACGTAAACATCTGGAAAAACTCATATGGAGTAGCAAAATTGTGAACTAGGACAGGAAATACACCAAATACGGTTGTTCTATAGTACTCAAAAAGAGCAAATAACAGCTGATCACAGTGCAGTACAGGCACAGGAGAGTCCAGAAAGTACAGGAAGTGATCATTTTATTGACTCTTCCACCAGGCTGGCTGAACCTGTTTAGCAATGCCAGTGTATTTCCTCTGCCCAGGCTGCCGAAGTGCAGCTTACAGCTTTCCATTGACATGAATGGCTGTGTGCCACTTATGTATACAGCAATGGTATCATAAACACAGCATATGGGTGTATTTAAAAAAAATAATATTTTTGCATGAGCTCGCACATTGTGTTTGAGACTTACAGGTCTAGCCCCACAAACTAGAGAGGTGGGGAGGTCACAGGGAGGAGAGAGGGTAACCAGGAGGTTAATCTGAGAAAAAGAGGTAAAGTAGGGAGAGGCCAGAAGGGAACATGCCCCTACATTCTCCAAGTGATGGGTTGGGGGGCAACAATATCTGGAGCACTGGAAGTCCAAGAACCCAATACACTTGCCTCTCGTGGGATCAGGGAGAATTTTTTTTCCCAACAGGAGCAAATTGGATCATGCTTTGCTGGGTTTTTTTGCCTTCCTCTGGATTAACTGTGGGTATAAGATTATAACTTTTTTTTTTTTTTATGGTTGAACTGGATGGACCTTTGTCTTTTTTCAGCCAGGCTAACTATGTAACTATGTAACTTGGATTATAGTTAGGGAAAAACATCCAATCACATCCAAACTATCTGTGTCACTTGGCAATTCCAAGAACTTTCTGCTGAATGAGCATAGTGGCAGTTTCTATAAGTTTAGCCTGTAGAACATGTAAAAAGGAGCTTAGAGCACCATCTTCTGGATAGGAAGTGTAAATAAGAAATTTAATATGCAGCATTACTTATTTCTGTTGTTCAAAATAGAAGCATACTTTTAAAATTTTAATGTTTAGTCCTGAACATAGAAAGTAGATACATATGTGTATATATGGTTATACATTCCCTAAAATGCTTTTCAATGGTGCAGTTCTAATAATGGCCCTTGTTCTTGTCCAGGAGCCTAGTACTAGCTCCAAGCTCTTTCCCCTCACGAGTGTGTTCATAGCACTCCTGTGCACACTAGACAGTACTGATTCAGGTTCTTCATCACTGCATATTAAAATCCTTATGAGTTAAATATTATTTTAGCATATTCATCTGTTTACATTGTTTGTGGTCACTGATTTCTATATTGATGTCTACAAATCTCTATATATTTCTGCAATATCATTGCAACACATTCTGCACTAGTTCACTGAGTTACATAATTCATATTTGTTTTTAGTTTCCTCTTTGATTCCCAAGATTGTACACTTTTCTAATGTTAGTAGCAGGGTTCGCAGTCTGAATGCATCTTTACCTTTTAGCAGGAAATGTAGTATCTTTACCATCAAGTCTTTCATTCAGAAAATGTGTCTATACCTCTAAAGTCTGAGTAAGTCAAATTAACATCCTATTTTAATACTTGGGAGTATGGACTGTGATTAAGACTTGACATGAGAAAAATGGTGCCTAGTTTTTTAGGAAAATATTATTAATATTTATTGTTCAAGTCAAACTGGCTAAATTTACACTGATAAGTGGACTGCATCTAATTGCAATATTTTTTTAATGTTAATCCTTTTAAAAAGAATAGAGTCTTATTTCCATAGCTGGTGGTACTGGCTGTCAGTCAAACAGTTTTGGAATTCAAACTTGACTGTGTCAGGATTTTGGCCAGAGAATCTCTGTGGATATTTTGTTATTTTTCTTTGGCTGATCATATTAAATAATTGTATCCATTTATTTGATTTCAGTTCTGTTATTTAGTGGTTAACTGTATATCTTTGCAAATACTGGAAATCAACTAATGTTTCTGAGCAGTGAGACTGGATCTCCCAAGATACAGACATATTACAAATTCTATAACCTTCCACTGTAGGTAATGCTTTATAAAAGTAATTTCAGGATATACACTGTTATAAAGTAAAATATTCAAATTTTGTTATAGGTAAAGTGTATGTAAAATCAAAATTTAAAAAAAAATGTCATAAAGTAAAAAATATTACTAGCCAATTCATGTCCCAGAGACTCAACAGGAAGTAAGAGAAAATCTCTCAAACTGTCTTGGACCCCTTTCACATGGGGCTGAATCCGATTTAATCCATTTGCTCAACGGGAGATTTGTCTGTTGATCCCCCACTGAGCAGAACACAGGAGGTGGATGACTGGTCCATGTTCACTCTGCTTATGCAGAACAGAAATAGACACAGCATGCTTTGCACTATGGGCGGCTGGGTGTCAATGGACTGGATGTCTGTTAACCCTAAACTGCCCTCTGCTAGACAGAAGGGGAATAGATCGTCTTCCATTTGTTTTTAATAGATTAGATCAGATTGGATATAGGCGGGTTTAAATGGACAAAGTCTGTTTACATCTGCCTCTTCATAGAGGAGAATGGAGAATTTGATTGGGTCTACCTGAAAAATAGACAAGTGGTCCCGATTGAACCATTAGTGTGAAATGGGCCTAAGGCAGTTAGCAAAACAGGTGTCCCAGCTAGGGAATTTTCCGCCACCATCTAAATCTGTGACAACTCCAAAACTGTGGATTTCCCATCATTTTCTGTACTGGAGACAGTGGTCACCAGGACTATCAGAGAGCAGAGACTGGTCAAGTAACAGTTTGTACTATTCATGAGACTGTTGATGGGAGCTTAGCACATAGTCGCAGCTCTTAGTGAAGCTAGCAGAAATCAATATCTACGTTTTTGGCTTCTGACAGACCTGCATTTAACTATGACTCAAGAATTTTTTGTTTGCTCCCCTCTTCATTTCACTAACAATAGGATCCTATAGAATTTTGCTGTTTCTTTTTTCCATAATACATTTTTATTTAGTTTTATAAATATAGTTACAATAACAAAACAAAATTAGGACAGTGAAAAGCTACACAATATCACAGCATAGGTGCTGTTGTAAAGTTTAACAAAGAGAAAAAAGGAAATATTGAATAATTCCTAACAATCCTACTAGTTCCATGAAATAATCATTTTAGAGTATCCAAGAAAAGGTTAAACATAATGATATCAGGTTACAGTTCTGAACCAGTTGGACCAGGGTTTCCACGCATGGTCAAATTTGGTAATTCTATCGTTTAGGTAAGCTAAAAATTTCACATAGATGAAATGGGTCTGGACTAGCTCAATGACTTCTTTTAGAGAAGGGGCTAAGTCTTTTTTCCAGTGTCTAGTAATGGTATGTCTTGATGCTAGAAAAATATGTGTCACTAAAAGTCGATAATGGATTGGATACTGTATGTGTCTATATTTATATTTAGAATGGCTATGGTAGGATCAGGTTGTTTTAATATCCCAGAAAGTTCCGATATCATGTAGAAAACTTTATACTAATAGCTTCTACTATTTTTACATGTTCATAATATATGTAATAGAGTACCAATCTGACCGCAGTTTCTCCAGCATTGAGGACTATGTTCTCTGAGAATTTGGCCATTAGGTAAGGAGTTACGTACCATCTTGTGGAAATTTTGTGTGTTAGCTTCCAAGGTTAACACATCTAGTAGCTGAAAACTCATTCCTGAATGCACATTCCCACTGCTCATTAGAAATTTTAGTCTCTAAGTTTTTTTCCCACTTTATTAAGGGAGTAGTCTTGTTAAATTCTGATTTACATTGTAGAAGGTTATAAAATAGGGTTATACCACCTGAGTTAGGAGTAGCGGAGTTATAGAACTGTAAAGATACTTTAGGTATAGATATTGTTTTTACTGGATGTTTCAACAGGCAACGACTGATGTTTGTATAGGTTGATTTTTCAGAAGGGAGGAGGATAAATTGTTTCAAAAGGAATTCAACATTTTTTATGTCTTTTTTTTTAACACAAATATCTTGTATTGTGCGTATGCCATTATGTTTCCAATTTGAGATATCTAGGCATTACGACTTCTAAGACTGTTATAGGTATAGGAAGAGGACTTATTCGGAGAGGATGGAGCTTAAGGATCTCCAGGCTTCAATTGAGGCTCGTACAGTTGGTGTTGTTTTACTTGTTGGAATCCTTTGCCACGAGTAGTATGGCGCTTAAATCTGTAGTAGAGGCTAGATTTTATTCAATGTCACCCCATTTTGTATCAACTTCCACTATAAACCAATGTTTGAGTTGGTCTAATAATGATGCTTTGTGATAGTCCCTAATGTCAACAAATCCCATTCCTCCTATTTTTTTGTGTTTGATTAATATATTATGTGAGCATCTAGGTCTCATATTTCCCCAGACATATTTTTTTAAGCACAGACTGTAATTTTGTTAGATATGAAGATTTAATTGGGATTGGAATTGATCTAAATAGATATAGATATAAAATCTGTGGGAATATGAACATTTTAAATGCAGCCAGTCTCCCAGACCAGGATAGTTCATGTTTAGCCATTTGATTAAGGTGGGCTTGAATTTTTGGAATTAATATCTGGATTGTTTCTTATAGTTTCAGCAAGAGGTTCAATTGATAGGTTAAAAATTAGTGGCGACAATGGGTATCCTTTTCTGGTACCAATTATAATTAAGAATGGTTTGGATAGTATGTTAGATACATAGACTTGGGCAGAAGGATTTGAGTAAAGTGCTGAAATAGCATTGTTCCCGAAAATCCAAATTTATGCGGTACTTGGAACATGTATGTACAGTGTATCCTCTCAAAAGTCTTTTTGGTGTCCAGATCAAGTAATAAGGAGGGAATTTTTTGTGAGTCTGCATAATGAATTATGTTGATTAGTCTCCGGGTTGCATCAGATGTTTGTCTACCTTTAGTAAAGCCTAACTGATCAGGCTTGATCAAATCTAGGAATATATTGGCCAGCCTACACACTATAATTTTAGCGTAAATCTTAATATCAGTAGAAATAGGCCTAAAATATTGTAGGTTGTCTGGATCTTTACCTGAATTGGAGATTGTTTTATTAATGCTTGTAGCATTTTGGAAGTTAATGAGGTGAAAGAAAACGCTTCAGTGTATAGTTGGTTTAGATGAGGATTCAGGATATTTTGCCATTGGGTAGTTTTTCTATTGTTCTGTTTATTTTGTTTATTGTGGTAGGGGAGTTTAAGATGCCTTATTGTGATTTCGAAAGAGTGGGTAAGCAAATTGGTGATAAAAATACTTGTATGTTTTCTATAGAAGGTTGGAGAGTGGATTTGTCTTGATTTAGATTATAAAGCGAATCGTAGTAACTAGCAAATGAATTGGCTATTTCTTCAGGATTAGTGATTTTAGTTTTATCCTTTGGGCTGATAAGATACAGCGTTTTAGTTCTAGTATACAGAGATTTCATTTTATTCACTAGGTATTTCCCTACTTTGTTTCCATTAGATTAGTAGTTGAGTTTTAATCTTTGCGTACCTCTATCAAACTGGTACATTAGTAAGGAGAGTAATTTGTTCCTTAGTCTGGAGAGTGTATTCAAGGTGGTGTGACCGACTTGAGCTTTATTTTGAGTTTCTAGTTTGCGAATATCCTTTAGTTAGTCATTAAGCTATTTATTTCTTTGTTTTTTAGCTTTAGCGCACATTTGTGAAATTATACCATGTATATATGTTTTGTGAGCGCACCAAAGGGTGCCAGAGTTTGATACAGATTGCAAATTTATATGGAAGAACTCCTCAAGATGTTTTTCAAGTATCAAGTTATTGTTGGGAATTTTTATAATGGAGGAGTTTACATGTCAGAGGTTGTGTGGTTTCAATAAGTGGTTATATGAAATAGTAATTGAAACTGATGCGTGATCTGACCATGTTATATTGCCTATGGTTGATGTGGTAACATTTTGAAGTAGCCATTTATCTACTAATATAAGGTCAATTCTCGAATAAGATTGGTGTCTAGCCAAAAAGAAGGTGTAATCTCTTTCACCTGCATGTTGACACCTCCAAATATCATAGATATCTTCATTTATTAGAAAGTGGTATAGAGTTGGGGTAGACTTTTCTAGAGATTTTGTTGAGTCTAGGTTTCTATCAACTATGAGGTTCAAGTCACCGCCAAGTATAAGGGTACCAGAACAATGTTTGGAGATTAGTTTGAAGAGCTTGGTAAAGTATATTTTTTGATGAATATTAGGAGCATATGAATTTACAATAGTGTAATATGTATTATCTATAGTACATATAAGAATCAGGTACCGGCCTTCGGGGTCTGAGATATTTTTATGAAGAACAAAGTTTAGTGTATCTCTAATAGCAGTGAGTACTTCTCTTTTTTTCGGAGGCATTGGCAGTATATACATGTTGAAACTTTTTGTGTGAGCATTTAGGAGGGGTCAAATCTATGAAATGAGTCTCTTGAACACAGAGTGTATCACATTTATCTTTAAATGCCTGTTTCCACATGTTTGTATGGTTTGCCGGATGATTCAAGTCATTGACATTAATAGAGATAATTTTTATACCCATTGAATAGATATATTTACCGATATTAATCGGGGCTTAACCAAGGGGCCCCTAAAGCGGTAATACATTTTTATGCACATGTCAGTAAAACCATTTAGACTATCAGGAATTACACAATAGTAGGAAAAAAATAAACAAATACAGATAACTGAACAGATAACAAATTAGTAAAAAATAAGATCTTAGCGAAGATCCAAACAGAATAAAAAGTGTGTAGTACTTTTGGGGCAAAAACAAAACAAGTGACCTTGCCATTGGCATACTTACAGGTAGTGTGTTCGGTAAGGGTAGTACCCTCAGTGCCTTGCTTAAACATGTGAAATTACATCTAAGCTGGGACCATGAGATAAGATTGCAAGTATACGGTCAATGTTTAGTTTGGCATTTGTGAGTGACCAGGTTCCACTCTGGAGATGCTCTAGTGGTGGCAGAATGTTGTGGGTCACTTTCTGGGAGAATGTCCCACTCTCCAAGACATTGCAGACCTTCCTCTAGGCTGTTGATTGTGATGATTGAGTAATTTCTGGTGACAATCAATTTAGTGGGGTGACCCCAATGATATATAATTTTGTGGTTTCATAGAGCTTTTGTTATTGCGAGGAGATTTGTCCTGAATTTCATGGTGTGCTTAGATAAATCTGTGAAAAGCTGTAGAGAGGAGAATTGGGCAGGCAAATTTTGGGATTTACGCGCAATTTCCATTATTTTTTCTTTGACATGAAAAAAATGAATTCTCATCAAGACATCTCGAGGTATTTTATCTGGCAGATAGGAGGGTTGTGGAAAGCAATGTATTCTATTGATGGCCAGATCTGTGTATGTAGCATCAGGTAGGAGGGCACGAAAGAGCTCTTGGGTATATGCTCTCAATTGGTCAGGTTGTATTGATTCTGGAATGCCTCTTATTTTAATGTTGTTACACCATGATCTATCCTCCAGATCTGTGACTTTATTTTTGAGCCATTCAATTTCTTCATCTCTTTTGTTGTGGGCATCTATTAGGGTGTTAAAGGAAGTGGTGTATTCTCCCATTTTTGTTTCAACATGGTCAACTCTGTCGCCAAGATCATTAATCTCTGATTTGATTTGTTGTATAGAGTTAATGATATCTGACTCTATGGATGATCTTAATGAAAGGAGCATCTCCTTCATTAATGTATCAGAAATAGGCTGACTAGTAGTAGGAAAGTTAGCCATTGGATCTGAGAAATACTTGCAGAAGTATTAGTGTGAGAATCTGTTACAGCATGCTATGAGTTAATATCTGTCATTCTAGGTTTAGATTTTGCTGGGCTCTCAATAGAGGAAGTAGAGAAAGCAGGGGAGACAGGCTGCAGTAAGACAGAGCTGTTTTTCTGCTTAACAGGTGTCACAGGAGAAGCTGCAGAGACTTGCCTGTGTACTGAGTGAGAGGAGGAGGAACCTGAGCTGCTGCTGCCATTTTGGGGAATGCTGTGATCCAGCTGAGGGGGAAACTTTGTTAGTTTAAGAGTTTCCTCTTAGTTTTCCTCTTCTTTGTCATCTACCTGAGGGTCACTGGGCTGTTGCCTGTCCTCTGGTCACTTTTGGAGTGTCAGGTCTGCCACTGCTGTGTGCTGGCACTGTGAGTACAGCAGAGCTGTGTGGTTATGCAGCCATTCAGCTTCTGCTCCAGCCATCCCCCCCCACCACATTTTGCTGTTTCTTGTAGGAGTCATAGGTGTGTGTTTTTTGTAATGATGTTTGGACTGTTTCCTATTTAGCATCAAGGGAGAGTTTAGCTTTAGCCTATGCCCCGCTCCATTTTTTGGCACATAACAAACTAAAAATATTATTCTTAATCTGGTTTCCAAAATAACATTTGCTTTCAGTTTTACATTCATGTAAAAAAAAAAAAAAAAAAAAAACTCCAAATGATTACATGAAAAAGACCATGCAGTCAAAAATCACAAAAATATTTTTTTTTTGCATTGACCATACTTTTACAACCACAATTACACTTATAGGATCTTTTTCAGAAAGGTGGTACAAAGATCAGTTCTGGTTTGCAGATAATCCATAAACAGGTTTAATTTAATTAAAGTCAGCTCAGTTAAAAATGATTTTTGTTTAGTTCTAATGGATAACTACATATAATGCTGCTTTATTACTTTTTTTTACTGGTTTACTGAATAAGCTTGTATCTGTCTTTACGTTAGTTTGTTTCTGTGATGATCTCCAGAGGAAGACTAAGGTAGAGGGAAAGAAAAGTACTTTATAGGCAGCTAGGGGCAAGGGCCTAGGGTAAATTGGTACTGACAAGGGCAGGATCCAAATTACAAATATACTTACTACATTTTCTTCTACCCCTTTATTGTTAAAATAAAGATGAATGGGTTTCTAAGGTTTCAGGATAAGGTACATGAAATGGTGTGTATTACATTTAACCCTCAATCTGCAGGTGTGAAGTTCATGCTCCACCACACTTCCACTTTCAGCACACTACTCTGAAACTAACCAATTGTTGAAGAAATCCCCAAACAGGGGCCAAAACTAATTCTGCCTGTCTGTATAGGACCTTACATTAAGGGGAATCTTGCTTTTTAGTGCAAAGTTAGATTGTATACCCTATGGGGAGAAATCATAAAATTCTTTAAAACACAGCTATCATCTCTTTCTCAGCAGGACCCTGATTATTGGATTGTGCAGGCTGGTAGGAACTCTGTACATAATGCATTTGACATGCTGTTTTTAATAGCAGGTGTGAGATTTGGTATCCATGGTAATTATCACATTACATGAATGCTGACAAAAGGGAGGAGCCTTTATTAATCGGCATCATCATACAAAATGATGTCAAAATAAATCCTGGACAAGTAAAGTGAATTCAAAAGGGCTAACAAGTTTCAGACATTTATGTTGCATGCATAATTCCATGTGTTCTCATGATATACATTACCTGGCATTACCATTACTAAATGTTCAATCTTTCAGAAGAGATAATAGTTTTGTTCTATAGGGAAATCCAGTCATTATGCTTCAGTGTCACTATCACATTCTGGAGTTTTTTTTTAAATATCTTCCTTTCTTTTAAGGCAAGACGAGAAAATTCCAGGATAGTTGATTATAATTGAAGCCCACATCCCATAATCAACCATTGTATTTAAAGTGCAAATTAGATTTCTACTCTTCTAATTCAGATATTTTAAGCATCATAAGCTATGTGTAATTGGCAGGATTTATTAAGCTTAATTCAGAAGAAATATTTTAACTATTATAAAGAGGCAGTGTTACATAATCATAACACCTACAGAGCTAATTATCATCCCATCTGGTATTTTTTGTTTACCTTATTAAGTCATGGTTGCTTTTTCAAACCTAAAAATGGGTATTCGTTTGAGAATGCTATAAACCTATTTCATGCAAATGAAAATGGATAGCACTTCCTTGCATTTGCTGATAGTCCAAGCTGTTATCAGCACTAAAATAGAACCAAAAAGTATCTGCAATATACTGTATGTGTCAATACTTCTGTCTTCAGTTCTTGCAATGCTGCAAGCAGAGTCTGCATACAGTTTTTTAAACAGACCCTTTCTTTTCCAGGCTAGAAATTATCAACAGATTTTAAGCATTTATTTACCTATATGCTAATAACTAATATTACGGGCTCTGATATCATTATTCATATTAAGTTCCTGCACTGGTTCACAGTGAAACCATGATACCAAACATTTTTGATGGATGTAGGCAAATTTAGATCTCTATGAGATCAAACAACACTTTTACATGATCAATAGTTTGATAAAAGTGCTAAAAAATAACTAACTTGAATGTCTGCAGTATTTGAATGTGTCTTGTTTTATTAATACACATTTAATTTAAATATACAGCCATTAGAAGAAGTACTGCTGGCTTTCAAATAGCTACAATAGGAATGAAAGCCATCTTATGGTAGTGTTGCGTTTATCACAGGTCACAGGTGAATAAATCAGGCAGCAAAGCTGATGGAGGGAAGCACATATAAGCTGCTGAGAGGAGTCACGTAGCACCTTTGTAGCTTAAAGGAAAATTCCACTTTTAAAAAAACTGCTATACACTGTAAGTAATTTTGTTATTATTGTTATAGTCCATGTTAATATTTGACAAATTATGATTTTCTAAAACTGAAAAAAATTCACGTGTCTCTTCCTTGCAACCATAGTAAAATTTTCAGCATAATACTGTATACACTGTGGGGTTGAGAAAAATAGGCTGTTCACTTTGCAAGGGATGTCGCACTTTGTAAGATAATTTTCCCCAGTGCTTAGTGAAGTTGCAAGTTGCAAATAATACCCAATTGCATGCAAAGGAAAAAAAAGCACTTTTGCTAGCAGATGATTGAATGAAGTCAACAGAGTTTTGCCTCATTCGCTAAGCTTCAATTTCCTTGAAAAGTGCAGCTACTGTGTATGCTGAACATCTCCAGAACAGTTTCCCAACCATTTTCCTTTTATTACAATGCTGAAAATATGTTATTTTAACAGGCAAACTTTACCATTTTTTTTATTCTGAGCAAACTAGCAGAATATCGTGTTTCAGTATCAACAGAACAAAAGAAGATATGAATCTGCAGGGAAGTTTAATAAAGTCTTTTCAATTTATTTAACTAATCTGTTCAAAATAGTTTTTTTCCTGCACAAAAGTTGAGTTTAAGTTTAATTAAAATGCAACTATCTCCCAAAAACCTAGTTTCTAGAAATATCCTACAATTGGAAAGAAATCAAAATGTATATTGGGGAGTTCTACATATACAACAGTACCATTCTGCTCACAGAATGAATTAGGTAGAGGTTGTCAGAAGGATGGTGCAGATATGCTTACTGAAAAAAATCCATATGACATTCTACATTGCATTCCAAATTCAGTTTGATGGTGTGCCTAATTTACTATTTTAGAACCAGATGTTTTTATTTTTTGGAAGTCACACTGTTTTCTAGGTATTATTTTAGCTTAAGAACCTGGGCATTCTGCTCTGTACCTTGTTAGGACAAAATAGCTCACAACACAACTCATCTTAAAGGCTAACTTCATCTTTCCACCATTGTACAAGTTACACCTGCATTTAGGGTGTAACAAAGCTAAGCAGAGTAATTGATACAAAGCTAAGCAGGGCAGTAAGTTCACAACAGGATAAAGAATCAATAAAGACCTCAATAAAATAAAGAAGTGAGAAACTACATGGCAAATGAGATTAAATGTTGACAAGTGTAAAGTAATGCACTTGGGGGCTAAAAATATGAATGCAAGGTAGACACTTGGGGGAGAACCTCTGGGGGAATCCAGGATTGGAAAAGATCTGGGGGTCCCAGTAGATGACAGACTGAGCAATGGTTTGCAATGCCAAGCTGCTGCAAGCAAAGCCAGAAGAATATTAGCATGCTTTAAAAAGAGTATTTACTCAAGAGTTAAAACTATAATTCGGCCACTTTATAAAACTGGTTTGGCCACATCGTGAGTATGCTGTCCAGTTCTGGTCACAAGTGCTCAGGAAAGATGTGCTAGAACTGGAGAGAATCCAGAGAAAGATGACAAAGCTAATAAATGGAATGGAGGACCTCGTTTATGAGGAAAGACTAGAAACATTAAACTTATTCCCCCTAGAGAAGAGGCGATTGAGAGAAGATATGATGGCAATATACATATATCTTAAAGGGTAACTCCACTTTCGGGGGCAAAAAAAGGAAATAAAAAAATATATATATAGCGTATACAATTGCGACACAAGTCATATTGCAATCAAATGTTATTAAAAATTAAATTTCCTTTTCGGCAGCATTGTAATTTTCTGTAAAATGCAATGCAATATGGCTACCTGAAGGGAAATCCTATCTAAAGGGATGCAGATCTAGCAATTCTCCTCATTATAGCCTTGCAGGTGCAGCAGCTTATTGAATATAAGGAACCACTATCATTCTCATTCGTTTTGAACATGGACACAGACAAACATCCATCTCTTTCTTCAGAATAACAAAAGGTAGGAATTTGCAACAAAGTGTGTTAAAATCCTTGAAATGTACATAGATCACCCAGAGGGGAATTTTTTTTTTCTTAACAAAAGTGGAGTTGCTCTTTAGTGGTTACTCTAGCATAGGGAATACAAAATTTAGTCTGAGAGAATTTAAGAAGACACAGTGCCACTCAATGAAATTGGAGGAGAAGCGGTTAACCTTAAACTGCATAGGGTTTTTTTTCCACTGCCTGGGCGGTAAGGATGTGGAACTCACTTCCTCAATAGGTGGTGTCAGTGGGAAGTATTGACTGTTTCAAAAAGCTATTAGATGGGCATCTTAGCAAACACAGTATACAGGGATATAGGAAATGATTTTTGACATGAACACACACACCCACACAGGTTGAGCTGGATGGACTGGTATTTTTATTCAACCTTACGAACTATGTAACTATGTAAAATGTAACACGGTGCAAATGAGCTATGATTGGCAACCTCACTAGCCAACAGAATTGTGCAGGATGCAGGAAGCTTTGGCACTATCAGGAAACAATCGATCTTATGACATTTCAATAGTTCATAGCTACTTTGAATTATGCATTTATTTACTTGTATACGATAGCATTAGCAAGAAAAGTAGAGGGGCCTAAATATGACTAGTGGGCTTCAAAAAAATTAAAAATAGTGACAGGTAAAAAAAAAAAACAATTATAAAGTTATTAAACAGAACAAGGCACAACATGCAAGTATGGAAGTTGGCATGTGTGCCAACACCATCAAAATCAGATCACCATCAAAATCAGATGTTTAGTGTTTACTCCACTGGCTGTTATATATTTCTAGAATTCAGCGCTAATTTTGCTCCACAGACATCATCACCTTGTTTCCCAAGGTTATAATAAATGTGTCTTTCCAGGCAAATGGTTAAATTCACCTTTGAAAAACATATATGTGAGCTGTTTTACCTGGAGAAGGTTTTGTACATCTTTCTGACCTGTCTTGATTTAGGCCCCATTCAGACTTTCGATTGGGGTATTTTGTGATTACCCAGTGGAGACTTAGCAGGGCTTCCTGTGGTTAGCTGTGAATTGGAAGCCCCTTTCAAAGCAATGGCAGGCTGACAGCACTTGCAGACCGTCTGCATCACATAAGCAGTCGTCTGCAGGAAATTGCCACATGACTGATTACATGGAAATGGCCTGAAATAGCCATGGGTGCTGTCAACCTCCCATTGCTTTGAATGGCACTTCCCGCCAGTAGCTAATTGCAGGAAAACCTGCTGAGTCTCCTGTGTGTATTTCCAAATGGCTCCTTTTGCAAGTGTGAATGCTACCTTACGCAGTCCTGCCACAGAAAACAATCAGCCTGGTGGTCAGACTTTTCTCTATATAGCTATAGATAAGCACAGCTAGGTCATCTCAATGCCCCAACCTCAGACAGTGAAGGGGCTGCAATATAGTAATAAGGTCATTTGCTCTTTCTTCCTGTCAGGTTGTTCTTTGTTGGCACATGTTAAAACAGCACACATGTTAGGCCCCATGTACTGCCCTTCTCTCTTCCCAGTGCTGCTGTACGAGAGACTAAAATAAAATAACATTCGGGTATTTATATTAGTTGCATTTAAAATACTTTACTGTCAATTTTATAACTGTCTGAAGCTCATCTTTATTCATAAAAAGAATATTTTGCAGAATCATGGCACCAATATTTAGAATTGTAATGGACAAAAATGGACAAATGGGCATTATATTAGTTTTATATTACCCCTGGAGATAGATAAAACTAGCCTGAGTTTCAACTTGCCATTGACCACTCAAAGCTGTAGTATTAGTTTAAGTGGAGTTGACTTTCTAAACTACTTAAATTGCTGAAATCTTATCCCAGCTCTTTGCTTGTTTTAATACAGCCATGGCCATTTTTCTACTGTGTGTCTATTGTAATTTTTGAGACCACAAAATTGTGAGCAGTGAGTAATAAAGGACCTTCTACAGCACATACATTTACATGTAAATATGTCTTTAAAACAGGTTCTGCTGCAAATATGAATGAAAAAACCCCCACCACTTTAATCTCTTTATATTTATATTTATACATAAGGGTAGAATGATGATATGGACTTATTTAGTTGTGAAAATAATATGTTTTCTTATGACAATTATTACCACATGCAAACTTCCTGATTACTGCTAATATTTCAAGATATGGATCTTAAATAAATATGAGTTATAAAAGATAAATCCCAATGCTTAGTTCTGCGATGGTTTAGATTGACATAATCAGTATGGCTTAATCCCACAGACAGCTCATTAACTCACTCTCTATCATGACATTCTGTAACACACTGTATACCGTGATTGCTGGTTATTGAAAAGGAGGGACCCTCTTCTTGGCATGTGCTCAAAACACTGTTTTGATGGCTCGATTGAGATATCGCCTTCACAATTTATAAAACTTCATAAAAAACAGAGGGTGTTCTACTTTTAGACAGATTTGAATTTTTGCATTGTTACATGGTCCGAAAGGTAACATAATAATTAGGAAATGTGCTATTATAATTGCCATTATTATTCACTGCTACTATTTATTTATTGATTTGTCTCTAATTATTTTAACATACTATGCCATTAAAAAAAAAAAAAAAAAAAAAAACTATCAGCAAGTGCTTAAAGAGGAACTTCACCTGGGCATGTGAAAATTAAAAATCAACAGCTACAAATGATTCGGCTGCTGACCTGAGGTCTACTGTGGCCTTCGCCACAGCCAAATATTCTCAGATCTCTGCTGAAATATTCTCAGATCTCTGGATTTCTGAGCTAGCTGTGACTTCCTGATGACTCACATATGGCACCCCACTGTGCATTTATGCAATTAAAGGGCACAGAGAGATTGGTCCTGTAGCCTAGGATGTGTGATTTTATCCCAAGAGACTGTGGAGTGGGGTTCTGAGGTGACAACATTATTGCCTATATGATGCTTGAATAAGTAGGAGCATGTTTGTCAAAAAAGTTACTCCTTTCCATAAAAAAGTTAGAGATTAGATAGAGGCTGGGAGGGGGGCAATCAGGGAGCATAAGTTCAGATGGCCCAACTAGGATTCTTACAAAGGAATGTAATTCTGATTATAGATTACCTGAATGTTTAATATTTTATTTCTTCTCTTTTTTTGGTGTACCGGCATAGTAGGACACCAGATAGATGCAGGCAGGAAGGTAGGCTATTCAAAAACAAGGGTTAAACCATAAACACAATCAGAATGATTAATCAGAATACAAAAGCTGTCAATAACTGTCAGGAGCTGTCAGAAAAAAAACATATGAGAACCTGTGCTCAAATACAATTTTTAAACTAAATATCAGGCATTTGGCTTCAGACTTTTTCTCCTGAGTGGTATATCAGGGAGTTGAAGCTAGAAAACAACAGGATCCAGGGGTAGATGAGGACTAAGGCTGTGCATAGAATGGAGGTATTGAAGATCTGAGTACATTTTAATAGAGTGAGTAAGATTTTTGACTACATTCTTTCAGATAATGCTTTGCCACCAGTATCTAGACTATATATTAGTTCTTCTTAGCAGATGTGAACTTCCCCAAAAAAGATCCCACAGATACATACAGTAGCTTGCTAAAAGCACCCAGGGAAAATAGTTAATGCTCAAAAATTGCAGCAAAGGAGCTGAGAAAAGGGCTATTGTATATGTTCAAAGGCTTGACCATTCATCAGTAGAGCACACCTTACACCTGTCCTCCTTCCTTTTGATCCTAAAGACTGGACAACCAAGGGGAATAATCTCTTATAGCTTGGAGTTAATAGGAATAATCCAAGATCTTCAAAACTGTATTCAGGTTCTGGGGATGTAGCCAGGGCCAGTGCTTCCACTAGGCAAACTAGGCAGCCTCCTAGGGCTCACTGGCACCTAGGGGCACCTGGGCGCAGCACAGGCCAGCACTCTCTCTGTGTAGGACACTGCCACATCATGAATGATCCTTCAGCTGAGAGGAGGGACTGCAGAGGGGAAGAAGAAAAAACAGAGGAAGATGCTAGGTGACTGTTCCTCTCAGACTCAGTCCCTTACTGCTAGCCAGCTGGTGGCTGATGATCACTGTGAAGTTCCTGCCCTTCTCTTCCCATTCATCAGCACAGGTGGAGCTGCGCCCGCGGAGGAAGGTAATGTCTGACTCTGATGTCTCATGTCTGTGCGTGTGTAACCCGGCTGGACATCCATCACATGTGCAATGTGTTGATGAGTGATGACATAATCAAGATCCCACAGCTTGCTCTTCTAGTGCCTGCTGGGCCTACAGATCTGTGCCAGTGGTGGTGTGTTGTGTCTGATCTGTCACTGTGTGGGAACGCTCAGTTCAGCTGCCTGCTGTCATAGCATTTTATCTCCCCCTATTGCCTGGGGAATTCCAACCTGGGATCTGTCAGAGTGTGGAAATCATCCTCCACTCACTGCAATTGTCACCCTGCCACTGCCAGCCACAGAGACAGTCCATCCATGACACTGATTTTGTCTTTAATATTGGTGCTGGTGGCATCTTATGGCACTTATTTTTGCAAATTAAAAGGAATTTAGAAGTTTCATATTTTGTTGATTTAATATTTTGTACAGTCTTTAAAATGTTTTATTTATATATATTTGGAGGGGGGGGGGGGCAAGTACCTGGTCTTTCCTAGGGTGAAAAATAGTCTGGATGTAGCTATTTAGTAGGGCTTTGAAGTCCAAATGTAAGCCCTGCAATAATACAGTGTAGCCCAGAATGGAAACCTAAGCCTGGTGGAACACACACTTCTTAATGCAGACCATAAAGATTACTGCCCTGTAGACCAATATTTTATCCATATATATCATGATACAGAAAAATAATTCACAAACAAACAGCCTGAGCAATCTATAATCCAAAGAGCATGTAATTTCAAGTGTATAAGGTCATCTTATATCTGTCTCCCTCCTTTATATGAATCAGATTGTATAGCCAGCAGAAAAAAAAGAAAAACAGTCAAACAGTATGCAAATAAAGGAATAAAGGGCAGATGAATTTACTTTGACCATTATCGCCAATAATCAATAGTCAGAGATTGTCATCCTCCTGCTCAACAAAAAAAATCCATCTTAAGTTTGAGAGATGGAATTTCATTTATAATTTTCATGATTCTCGTTAATTTGGTCCAATATGCCTGTGCCTCAGTCAATTGAAAGAATACATTCAACTAGGAAGAATCAACATGCCACAAAGGACTTTAGCAGCACAATTATGTATGGGATGAGGCCTCAAAATTGTACTTTTTATTACTGAAAATGGACAGATGATATTGAAGATTGACTCAAGTGATGAAATGCTGTAAGCAAAAATGGTCCCTAGGCAAGGATGTAAAGGAAACCCAACTTACTACTGAAATACCCGAGGTAGAAACAACAAAATTTTAATTGACTTAAGCCAGCCATTCATGGATCAAAATTTGGCCTGTTCACCAGGGTGTCCATGTATGGACACCCTGGTTGTACAGAAGTCAATCTACCAATCAACTTACAACCAATCTTAAGAATTTTTGTGATTGATCAGTGTGCCAACTATAGCCAGCAGCACTGATCATTGTATCAGTGGCTCCTCATCACCAGAACACAATGGCACAGCAGGAGGATTTCCCCATCCATATCAGATGACTCCCCACTATTAGAACACAAAGTCTAATTCTCCCCATTCACTTCCTATGTGTGGATGGAGGAATCAGATAATTTTATTTTTGTTGTTCAACCCACTGGTTGAACAAAAAAAATTATGAATGTGTGGGCTGTTTTACAGGAAATACAATTAAGTCAAAAGTCTTTTTGCAGAGTGCTCAGACTCTAATACCTGCTGAAAAAGGGATGCCTAATTAAATTTCAAGGAGCATTTTTAAATGATAAATTGTTTCTTTAATGGAAAAGTGGTCTAGGGAAACTTCTTTCTTGTTCTTCACACCAATGTTTGGGTGTGTTGGAGGGCACAAAACTTTGTAACATACTTCATCAGCACAAGCATGCTAACCTGACAGCTGGTGCACTCTTTTTCTAAGATACAGCTTGTTCCACTTTCATGAGTTTCTTGACAGAGTAAGTTCATGGACTCTGGAAAATGGAGCTTGAAGAGGCATGCACAAAGAATGTTGGAATTCCTGGGACCTCAGCCTGAAATGATTGCCCATTTTTACCTAACAGTAATCCAGGATGTAATAAAAATCATGTGTACATAGTGATGGGCTTTATGTTCGAGTCATATGTAAGTTCAACTTGAACATTGACTGTTCATGTGTTCGCTGAACACACGAATGGTAAGGGCATTCAGCGGGCTATTCGCCCGCCACTCCCCACAATGCACTGTGCCCTGACAGTGCATTGTGTTTGGCCAAAGCAACGCACCTGACCACAGGTCAGGTGCAATGCTTTGACCCATCACAGCGCATGATGATGTCACAAGGGGTGGGGGTAAACCCACCCCTTGTGACATCATTACAGTATTTAAGAACTGTCATCATGGTGCAGCTTTTTTTTCGGTGGTGGCGGCGGGCATCGTGATTGACATCTGACCTACTTTGGGGGACATTTTTTTATTTTTGTTTTTAGTAAGGGACTTGTCAAAGACTGTCTCCTGTCATTTTTACACTACACTTTTTTTTTTTTGTGAATGGGTAGCTGTACCATATACCGCATATCCATTCACATGGGGGGGGGGCAGGATCTGGGAGTTAAAGGGGGTTTCCAGATTCCAATAAGGCCACCACCCACATCAACATGGGGACAAGGTGCCCCCCTTCCCCAAAGCACCCCCCTATGTTGAGGGCATGTGGCCTGCTATGGTTTGTGGAGCACTCACCCCCCCCTTTCCTGACCTGCCAGGCTGCATGCTCGGATAAGGGTCTGGTATGGATTTTGGGAGGGGGCCCACACTATTTTTTTTTTACATTTTGGCATGGGGGTTCTTCTCAAAATCCATACCAGACCTGAAGGGCTTGGTATGGATGAGAGGGGGGACCCCATGCTGTTTTTTTTTTTTTAATTTAATTGTCGGCAATGCCTACAATTCTTTTGACATTAAAGAATGTTTCACTACTAAAACACTGCATGACTTAATAATATAACAATACTATTTTAGTAGCTGAGTGGTATCTTACCTAATACTCAGATGCGGTAAGATACCGCTCAGTAAATTGTCCCTGTTTGAAGTTCGCGGTCGAACTTTCGGTAGGTTTGAATGTTCGACCACAAACCAAACGGGGTTTTTCAGCTCATCACTATGTGTACATATTCTTGGTCCATATTCAAGTTCACTTCATGGAGGGGGACCTTTTTAGAAATACTCAAAACTATTGCTTTCCCAAAAACAATATATTACTATTCTGTAAATGTGTATGTCTATGTGTTTCATGAAAAAAAAATTCAAGATAAATTATTGCAAACTTACAGAAAGAGATACACAAATTTCAGAAGTCACATTAACATTAAGTGGACACCAACACCATGAAATCATGAGAAGGAAGAAATTCAAAAGGTCTGTACAATTCAAAAATGGTTTTAATGGCACAGATGTTTAAGCTAGCTTTAACCAGCATGTCTGATTACCTTATTCAAACATTGGGTAGTCAAGTGTTTACTGATTTATCTATAAATGCTACACTCTCTTGGCCTCTGAGACTCCGCTCTCTCCTGGTTCTCCTCCTATCTATCGCAGCGCTCCTTCAGTGTTACCTATAACGCTGCCACCTCCTCTTTACTCCCTCTCTCTGTAGGGGTCCCTCAAGGTTCTGTCCTTGGACCCCTTCTCTTCTCCATCTACACCTCCTCCCTTGGTCACTTGATAAACTCTCACGGCTTCAATTACCATCTCTATGCTGATGACACGCAAATCTGTCTACCCCTCACCTCACCCCTTCAGTCTCACCCGCATCACTAGCCTACTAAGTGACATATCAGCTTGGATGTCACTCCAATTCCTCAAACTCAATCTTTCCAAAACTGAGCTTTTAGTATTCCCCCCAGCCCGCGCCCCCACCGCTGACTTCTCCATCAAGATCGGTAACACAATCATCAGCCCATCCCCTCATGCCAGGGTACTAGGTGTAATCCTAGACTCCCATCTGTCCTTCCAGGCCCAGATCCAATCGCTGACAAAATCATGTAGACTTCACCTCCGCAACATTTCCAAGATACGACCGTTCCTAACCCCGGACACCACTAAGCTACTTATTCACTCCCTTGTCATATCACACCTCCACTATTGTAACTCCCTCCTCATTGGTCTACCTCATTGCAGGCTATCCCCACTTCAGTATATCATGAATGCTGCTGCCAGACTCATCCACCTTACTAACTGTTCTGTATCTGCCACCCCTCTCTGTCAATCTCTCCACTGGCTCCCAGTTGCCCAACGGATAAAATTCAAAACACTAACAATGACATATAAAGCCGTCCACAACACTGCCCCAAATTACATAACTGATCTTGTCTCTAAATATCACCCAAACTGTACTCTCCGCTCCTCGCAAGACATCCTACTCTCTAGCTCCCTTATCTCCTCCTCCCATGCTTGTCTCCAGGACTTCTCCAGGGCATCCCCCATCCTCTGGAACTCCCTACCCCAATCTATTAGACTATCTCCTTCTCTACTTACTTTTAGGCGATCACTGAAAACCTATCTCTTCAGGGAAGCCTATCCCGCTCTCTGCTAATACTGGATTCCTCTACTCTTCCAACCACACCATCCCTCACAGTTATTACCTATTGTACCATTAATCCCTCACTCCTAGATTGTAAGCTCCAAGGAGCAGGGCCCTCAAATCCCTCTTGTATTGAAATGTATTGTTACTGTATTGTCTCCCACTATAATGTAAAGTGCTGAGCAAACCATTGGCGCTATATA
Organism: Staurois parvus; assembly: GCF_062004578.1. Lineage (NCBI taxonomy): Eukaryota > Metazoa > Chordata > Amphibia > Anura > Ranidae > Staurois > Staurois parvus. Next base: position 5,393,323 of record NW_028317979.1, on the reverse strand, counting down.
AATCCTGTATAATAATAAAATAATAATAATAATAAATGCTTAGCTTGCCATAGACAATGCAATTTTCTTTTCTGCAACCACAGGTTGCAGGAAATGAAATTTCTCAATTCCCCCATCAGCACAGACAGAGTTGATGGGGGAATCCCTCTCAATGAGCTATTGTGCCCTCCCTACCAGCAGAACACAGTAATTATCGTTATCGGTTATAGCTGTTGGCAATAATCACATAAAAAAATCCAAAAGGCTGGTTGTACCTAATTCGTACAACAATCAATTTGGGTACAATCAATCTGTCCATAGATGGTTAGAATCTCGGCCGGTCCCTGCTGAGCCAGCCTATATTATGACCGGCTTAAGCCAGACTTTTTATATGGCATGGAATAACTAATAATGTGATTGTTTACATTACTTAATGTAGTTATTGTATGATTAATCTCACATCAGTTGGCTTTCTAAGTGCTTGCATATACCTGCCAAATAAGACTGTCTAATGTATTTATTTTAAGTACTTTTATAGCGCTGTCAATTTATGCAGCGCTTTACATACATATTGTATATCCACATCAGGAGCTTACAATCTAAGTTCCCTAACTCACATTCACATACATACACATACCAGTTTACCAGCATGTCTTTAAAGTGTGTGAAGAAAATGAAGTACCCAGAGAAAATCCACGCAGTCACCAGGGAGAACATGCAAATCATGCACATAGTGCCATGGTTGATATTCAAAGCAACAACAGTAGTGCTGCTAGGTGAAACCACTTTGCTAGTGTGCTGTGTAATATGTTGTGATCATCACTCCATGGGGTTGGTTTTCTAAAACAATGGGAAATACTTATCACAACAATTAAGGTGAAGCTGTGTTCATTTTATTCATCCAATTGTGTGCAAGCAAATATCCTGCTTTTATTAATTTCACTTGTATGATTGGGTATTCAAAGCAACTGCATCTTTACTTTAGTTATAAAGATAAGCACGCATTATTTTTTTGTATTTTTTAAGGGAAGTAAAAGGGCATGATCCCACAGAAATTATCACAATAACATAATTACATTCTTCAGTAAATGTATTCTACCATTTAAAAAAAAAATTAAAAAAACATTTTTTCAGTGGTTCAATATTAGTATAAAGTGTTACCAACCCAGGTTACTACCAAATTATTCAGAATTCCATTGCAAGTGAAAATCAAAGGCAAGTCTTCATTTATATTGACTAAGGCTTCTAGCAACATCAGTTGGTAGCCCAGGAAATCCTTCTTATGTAAAGAAATTGAAATCTCCATGGAAACTTGTATGAAAAATATACTCCAAGGGCATGATTTGTCAAAGAAACCAGGGAAGCAATAACAAACACGTCTTGCTGCTTGGTTCTCCAGACATCTCCTGATTTATCAAGTATTACAATTATCATGAGCCTGAAACTAGCTTAACAACAGGCAGGCAATTTATTATTTATTTCTAAATGTGAAATTACAAATTGAATTCATACATTTTTAAGTGTGGTAGAGTATCATTTTCTTTTCATTTCTTCTTTTTGTCATTTTTCAAAGAAATGATCAAAGGAGTGTCGAGAACAGTTGTAGGTTTTGGAGAAGAAAATGTCACAAAAACAAAAATCAAGATTGTTCTTTTGTGCAATAATGCATACAAAAGAGTAGTGTTTGTGTATTGAAAAAACAACATTCCCACAGCTTTGGAAGGTGAAATGTTGGGATACCAAATGGATCATATTTGCATATTACTATAGCTGTATATTTTGAATACAAAAAGAAATTACATTGGTAAAATATAAAAACACTGTCAAAACTACTGTTATGCCTACAGCATATATTATTTTTTTTCACTTGTAAGTGTTGGTTTTATGACTCTCACATATCACAACTAGATTCACATCTTGTTATAGATTTTCCTGGTAATCGAACACAGTCAAAGTATAGTAAGCCAAAGAAAAAGGTAGTCTGGATTGCCGCCACCTTCTAGTACCTGTACCCACTATACACTTAATATTCTCTTTTTTTGCTGAAGCTACATAATACTCACTGTGCAAGTTTACCCATATATGAAGAAAGTCACCCCTTTCCCCAGCTATGCCCTATCTATATGTCTTCCTCAGGGCTCTGCCTGGTCAACAGGGTGGTAGAGAGGGTGAGTTCAATCTCCAAAGACTGAGTACTAACAAACCTGTAGCTTTTTCCTGATTGGTCAAATTCATTTTTTGCTGTAAGGGTTGATCGGAAGATGATACTTCACTTTATAAGGTAAAATGAATCGCATAGAAGGCAGCACTAAGCTATTTGTAGATCAGATTATTTTCACCCTGTTTACTAAAAATGTACCACTCTTTTAGAGTATTTCAAAATGGATGTTAAGCTATATGACCATTATTTTAGGTAATTGATTCTTCTATGTTCAATGGAGAACAAAGGGAATATGATCAGCTTTTTTGGGGGATCTACAGTGGCATATCAAGGCAGCAGGAGAAGATGGTGAATATGGTGAAAATGAGAGCAGGAACCCTATAGTGCTTTCCATACAGTATCACACTATGCATACTTTGGATGAGTTCACTAAAGTTAACCCTTAAAGTAGACAAGTTAAAAAAAATTGTCTACATTTCTATAGTACATGCACATTTCCCCATTTTTTTTTTCTCTTTGAAATTTCTGCAAGTACAGAAAAATACCTGTTTATCCTGTCAGAAAGGCAGTGAGCTCCTAACTTTCTATAGTGATCTAAGTGATTTTTTTTATTATAAAACAGAGGCTAGTCTAATAAAATGCAAAGCTGAACTTTAATAACCTCAAAATATGAATAGGTAAAACATGTACACATATTGCAAAACTTTGCTAATGAAAGTTTATTTAATGCAGTAAGATGCATGAGACACAGTGGTGGCAAATGGGCACTCTTGTGGAAAGTTCTTACCACCATTGGTGTTCCAAGAAATATAGGAAGCTATTAAGTGAATGTGTTTAGGTAGATTAACCTTTGAACATCTATTAAACCTGATTTATACTCTGACTTACAAAGATCGCATAGAACATGTCTTACATAACATTTTTTGCATTTCTTTTAAAAACTCTATTAAGATTTTTTTTTTGTGTGTGTGTCAAAATAATTAGATGACTTTAAAGCTGGGTGGCAGAATTAGCCAATTATAACTGATAATGAGATGCAAATCCTAAAGAAAAGGGGTTTTCCTTTGCATTGTCTGTCTCTAAATTGAATGTAAAGAAGACAAAACTGTGATTACAGTTTTGAAGCATAAAAGGTGAAGCAAATTAAGTCATTTTGCCTAATAATATATTTAAGTAGATAAATAAGGGTGCATTATTACTGTAACATGCTCATAGTGGATAATATGGTTGATCTACATTATTTTAAACTAAGTAATGGTACTGGGAAAATACAGAAAGGATACGTTAGTCTTAATTAAGTTTAAGCACTTATCTTTATAATATACTGTATCGCTTTTTCCTTCTATTTAGTCTGTGAAACCTATGAAAATTAGTGAGAAAAGTTGGGCTTTGATTGTTAAGAGTAATTGCAATAAAGAGAACAACTGCATTTGCTCTATTTTTGTACTTACATTTTGTATTTGGGTGTACCTATGCTGGTGTACTCTTGCCTGTAAGTGGACAGGGAAGCAAAGAGTTATTCAGTCCACTTGTAGGCTGTCACCAACACCTGTCTGCCTTTTTTGTGCTGGCCTGTCGATTTCACTATTTATACTTGTAACACGTACTATGATTTCTATGCTCTGTACAAATTAGTCCCAGTTCCTGCTCCTGTTATGATATACTTGAGTGTTTAATGGATAACAGAACTTGTTAATAAAGCATACTATAACTACTCTGCCTCTCAGACAACAAGAAACAAAAAGATTGATGATGAGGATGGCTCTACTATTCCTACAACAGCCTGCATCTTTTCTTCCTCAGCTTGGTGTGCTTGCAATGCTTTTTAATGCTTTCAGTTGTATGTTTGAGAATTACATACTTGATGCTAATCAGGAGGACTTACCTACTGCTGGAAAGCTTGCTTTACTTATTCACTGCCTAGGAGCAGAAGAACAGCATATTTTCTATACTCCATAAGCAGCAGACAGCTCTCACTGCATTAAAAAATGTCTTTGTGCCTAAAGCACAGGCGATATGAGAAAAGTACACTTGCAGCATGGATCTTTGGTCTGAGTTGAGAAACCTGGATTATTGAAACAGGAACAATCAACATTTTTATAATCTGCTCACAATGAAAAGTCAGCAAATACTTTACACTTATAAACTATCTGATGGACACAGATACAATATAATGCCAGTTGTCTTGCGCCTCAGGGCTTTTCAGAAGTTTGGTTTGACAAAGGACATTTTCTAATGATAACAACCAAACTGGAGACCAGGAACCTGAACTGCCCAGATAAATTCAAAGAATGAGAAGGCATCCTTTGTGGACTAAGTATTATGTAATGTAAATTAAATGCAGAGTACTGTTTTGTGATATAATTCTTTACATTGTTGTTGCCTGTATTTGTCAATATTGCGAAAAAAATACCTTTTTGTACTGTGAGAGTAATCAATGGTGTTCATACCTCTGGCCTGTAGACATTACAATTTACAGTTGGTATTTACTACATTGCCAAAAGTATTGGGACATCTGCCTTTACACACACATGAACTTTAATGGCATCAAAGTCTTAGTCTTTAGGGTTCAATATTGAGTTTGCCAACCCTTTGGAGCTATAACATCTTCAACTCTTCTTAACAGGCTGTTCACAAGGTTTAGGAGTGTGTCTATGGGAATGTTTGACCATTCTTCCAGAAGCACATTTGTGAGGTCAAGCATTGATGTCAGACAAGAAAGCCTGGCTCACAGTCTCTGCTTTAATTCGTTCCAAAGATGTTCTATCAGGTTGAGATCAGGACTCTGTGTTGGCCAGTCAAGTTCCTTCACCCCAAACTCACTCATCCATGTCTTTATGGACTTTGCTTTGTGCACTGGTGCACAGTCATGTTGTAACAGGGAGAGGCCACCCCCAAACTGTTCCCACAAAGTTGGGAGTATGAAGTTGGCCAAAACATTTTGGTAAGCTGATGCCTTAAGAGTTCCCTTCATTGGGACGAAGGGGCCAAGCCCAACTCCTGAAAAAAACCCACACCATAATCCCCCTCCACCAAACTTTACACTTGGCACAATGCAGTCAGGCAAGTACTGTTCTCTTGGCAACCACCAAACCCAGACACGTCCATAGGATTTCCAGACAGAGAAGCATGATCGGTCACTCCAGAGAACACATCTCCACTGCTCTAGAGTGCACTGGTGGCATGCTCTACACCACTGCATCCGACCCTTTTCATTGCACTTGGTGATGTAAGGCTTTGATGCAGCTGCTTGGCCATGGAAACCCATTCCATGAAGCTGTCTATGCACTTTTGCTGTGCTAATCTGAAAGCCACACAAAGTTTGGAGGTCTTTAGCTATTGACTCTGCAGACAGTTGGTGACTTCTCCACATTGATAAGATTCTTTGCAATGCTCTTTGCAATAGTCAAACATGAAATTGTGTCTCCCAGTTGATGGAGGGATTATGGATAGAGAACCAAGATATGCCCAGGATGATGGGGAATTTTAGTGATGTGAACAGCTGAAAGCTGATAGTGTTCTGATGGTCAGCCTCAATTTGGTGTTCAAATGGAATGGTCTCATTGATAACAGGTCCTGAAGACAAAGGTGAGCCATCTACAGTTTCCATATCAATAGGGGCAAGTTTATTTCTTATTTGAATGTTATTATTTTGGGCAAATTCAATGTCCATGAAGTTTATGTCCAGCATCATAGAGCAAGGGATATCACCACTTTCAACTATAAGCTTGATGGGGATGACAAAATTTGATGATAAGTAAATGAACTTTATTTGCTTCCTTTATCAAAGGAGAGACAGACTGAGAAATTGAGTTTATTTGTTTGGACACTGTAACATCAGTTGCTGCAATTGTTCTTTTAAATTTATTGGGACAATTGACGGCATAATGTCCAGATTCTTCACAATAAAGACATAAGTTCTCTGAATGTCGTCCTTTCTCCTGCTTAAAAATTGATCTTTTAATAGCAGCCTTCAGCATAGGTTCAGGAGTGTAAGAATCCAAAAGAACTCTTGGAGCAAACTGACAAGTAGAAAATGCATGCTACCATTACTGTCTAGAAATCACAGTCTCTCCTTTCTTCAGTCAGTCTCCGATCAATTTGAATACGTAATAAAAACCTCAAGATCTTCAGGATTTTCTAATCTGGCAAGCTCATCTTTTACTTGTTCAGAGAGTCCTTGGTGGAACTGACTTTTTTTGCGCTGCTGGATTCTAAATGGTATCTGAAAACCAATGTCGGAATCAGTTGTGTTTTCTGCAAAACAGAGTGTGTACCCTGCTGTAAATGCAACTGTGTAAATTGTGCAACTTTGCCTTGGCAGTAGCGCAGTGGTTTGGATCATCGAAAACTTAATTAATTGAATCAAAATTATCCAAGATGGGCTTGTCTTTCTCCAAATAAGGGGAGGCTCAGGCTAAGGCTTTCTCAGTTAATGGGTTGATAATAAACAGCACCTCTTTCCTGTGAGAAAAAGATGCAGCAGGTTGCATATGAATGAATATATGACATTGATTAAGAATATCTCTGTGATGGTGACGCTCTCCATCAAACTTGAGTGATAAGGGACTATGTGCATTAGTATCTACAACAGCAGTTTCTTGGAAACTTAAGTCCTGCAATTGTCTATGCAGATCAAGGATGTCCTCTGGTGGCCCTTTCACTTCAATTTGCAATTCTGAAAAATGTTCCTGGTAGTTAACACCAAACGCCTTCAACTCAGTGTTGCACCCTGAGAGGAGCCACAGCAGCTGCTACAATGGCCTCCATGTTTTGGGCCAGATTATTCGGTCATGGTCTGGAGTCAGGCTTGGAGGCTATAGCAAAGCAGCAGCACCCACCAACAAATGGAACAGGTATACAAGCAGGCCATCCTGGTGGGTGACAAAGGTTCACCTGAGGTGTGGGATCTAAGTACTAGCCAGTATTCACCAGAGCTGCAGGTGGTGGAGATGGGTTTTGCTGTGTTTTAGTACCAGGTCAAGGTCCTCATGATCGCCCCACCAGGAGGTGAGCAAGTTGGGGTCCAGTAGCAGATAAGCAGGTAGGGATAAAGCAGAAGTGTAGTCAGTAAACAAGCCAAAGGTCCGTAATGAATGGTTGAACATGAGATTAAGCAAAAGCATAGTCGAGGAAGAAGCCATAGGTCAGTAACAAATGGGAGCAAAGTAGATGTATGAGGCGATTAGAGGATTTTAAGGGTGCTTCAGAACATGATAAATTTTGTTGTAGTCAAGGAAAATTATTTCTTTGAAACGTTTAAAAATTCAAATAGTATTTATTTGGTTATATAATATAAACTATGTCTCCTAAAAAAGAAAACTTGCACAAAATATGATTGAGAAACAATTGATTACAGTAGTCCGTAGATTTTCAAAAGTCCCAATACTTAATAATAAGATTTCTTAACAGTCATAATCCACAGAATTCAAGGGACAAAATGCCTACCCATCAATAACTAACAAGCCACAAGCAAAAAGAAGAGGCTAACTTTAGGTTAGTGACACCATAGTACCATTATCTCTTTTTTTATTTGCCTCGAGGTTCTAGATGGAACTGTTAAGCCTACTGATAAAGCAGGACACCCTTTTAAGTGAAAAGAAAAAAAATTAAATACAGTTTTTGTAGATCATTATACTTTTCCTAGTAACACAAACCATAATCAGCACCTTCAAATTCAATGACTTTTTAATGCTGCTCTGTGGCTATCTGAACTCATTGCTTTGTTGAACTGTCAAAGATTAATGTTATACTGACTTTCATAACCTTGAGTACAGAAGTGAAATATCAGCTAGAATGTGACAGAGAAAGTCAATGTGCATTGTGCTAAATTGTCATTTTTACAATTCTTTCTCTAATATGCATTGCTGCCAGAATTTCACATTTTCTCAAATAAATGCAGGAAGTATGTGGGCAGTGTCTCTCAATGTCTATATTCTATTTTCTATGAAAGCTGTCTTAGATAGAGGTGAGCAAATTGATCTGCAAAGTTTGGGATTCAACTATTGAATGGTTTGATTGTCAGATGGTAGAGATTTTGTGCATGTTTTTTTTATTTCCCAGTAATACATCCACCTGCTTTTTCCTTCATTTATCTTTTTTTCCCTGGAAAAAAAACATGGAGGCCCATAATTAAAAAAGAATAACCAATTAAAGGGCAAGTGTAGATAAAATGTCACCCCCTTCATGACCAGGACATTTTTGCTATTCAACTACTTTAACTGGGAATTGCTTGGTCATGCAGCACTGTGCCCAAATGAAAATTATAACATTTTTCACACAAATGATTACAACTTGATTTTTAATCACATTTTTAAACATTTTTTCTTTGTGTTCATTTGTTTGCATACTATCATCAGAGTACTTCAGTGTCACCATAGTAACACTGTACTACTCTAAAGGGTAATTGAGTTTTTTTTCTACACTGTGATTGTTACTGTAATGAATGGCTTTCATTCATGAATCTCTGTTTACTGTTTTACACTGTGATGCAGTGATTGATCCACAGCTATCACATGGTACAGGGTGTTGTGATTGGCCCAGGTACCATGTGATAGCTGTAGGCCAATCACAACTTCACAATAGTAAGGAAGCTGCAATAAATGAAAGCCATTTTTGACAGTTTTGCTGACATGTTACCATGTTCCATGTTATCGCTTGCTTGGTCATAGAAATCACATGATACCCCAGCCACTCGTACAGGTATGTTGCTGTGCTTCGGGAAGCCATCCACCAACAGAAAATTTAGTTAGTTGCTACATAGTGCTATACTGTACTATATTGCATTAAAGTGATAATATTTTGTTTTCGTATAAATAACAAGCAAGTCATGCTTACCTGCTCTGTGCAATGATATTGTATAGAGTGGCCCTGACCCTCCTTCTGGTGTTCCCTGCTGGCACTCTGAGCTCCTCTTCTTCTTTATGTGCCACCATAGGAATCTGCTTTCTATTGTGGTACATGTGTGAGCTCAATCCCGAGCCATGTTCTGTGTGTCCATTTGATTTTCAGCAGCAGGAGTCAATGGCCAGTGAGTAGAGAGAGAAAGAGCAGAGCCACTGCTCTTTGGCACAGCACAGGGCACCCAAACAAAAAATATATTCCTGCCTCCAGGAACCTCCAGCTGCTGCCACCTACTCTGGTTTATTTCCATGCATTGGCAGTGTTTAGGTGCCACACATTGTTTACTCAATTCAACCTCAGCTGCCAAATTTCTGTTTGCTGCAAGGTAAATCCTTCATTGAACAGATAAGTTGAAACATTTCTAGGCACACACTTACCAGGTAGCCAACAAAAAATAAAAAATAAATAAACACACTGTCAGCTGCCACATTTCTAATGCTTGCTGCAGCATCAACCTTGCTTTGCCTTAGAAGCTTGTGGCCTATTCCTCAGTTTGCATTGAACTGACAGAACAAAAACGTTTGCACAACACTTACTAGCTAGCAAGCATGGTACAATTTACACTGTCAGTAGCCAAATTTGCTACAGGGAAAATCCTACACTGCCTTCAATCTATTCCTACATTCCAGCACTGTAAAGGTGCAACACAATGTTTCCACAACTGGATCTTGGCTGCCAAAATTGTAAATTTTTGTTTCACAGTAAATCCTGCTTAGTATCTCAATGTGTGTGGCCTATTTCAATGCCTTGGCACTGTAAGGGTGACAAAGAGTGTTCAGTGTTACACTTTTCAGCCATTGAACAATATTTATGGCTATTGGATTTCAGATAACACACCTTTAGCTTTATTTATTTTAGAATAAACCTTCCTATAGCTTTTAGATCTGTTGTTGCTGCTACTTTAGTCATTAGTCAATTTGGGCTTAGTACCACTTGAAAAATAATATGTACCTCAGCCAAAACTACCTAATTATTATTTTTTTTAAGTCTAAATGAGCCAGATAGGGGTGCTTCTGGTGTATTTAAGCTAAGCTAAATGTACAATTAAAAATGTCAAGTACTTATCCAAAAAATGTTATGCCAGAATGGGATGTATTTGATGCTGTTCATGAAAATTATAACACTACATAGACCCTAAAGGCATGTCATTTAAATTAGTGTTTTTCCCATGTCACAATTAGAGTTACATAAGAAGGACCCTCTCCCTACTACTAGTATTTTTGAAAATGTCTCCCATTGCATTGGCTATTAGCCTTTAAAATGGCCAGAATTTAGTATCAATATTCACTCCCTATAGACGTCAGTAGGGTTTGCAGTTAAATTTAGATTTTGGCATTTCATGCAGGATTTAACAAATCAAACCCAGGTAGATTTGCACCTCTACTGCTGATGTCAGCTAACTTGCCTTTAACTAAACTTCCAAAAATGCTCACCTTCACCTTCCATCCTTTGCCGGTCACCGTCATCTTTTTCCAGGGCTGTTTCCAGGTGCCGAGTTTTTATCCGATTGTCTGAAGGGGTTGACATTTTCCCGCGCATGTGCACAGGAGTTAGTCATTCCAGCGCAGCCAGAGTGTGCTGGGAATACAAGCTGAGCTGTGCATGTGTGCAAGTAAATGTGTGTTATTGTAGAAGAGACATAGCATATCTCTTCTGCTATAAAGGGCTGTCTACTTGTAGTTTTTTTTTTCAAGTTAGGTTTAGTTCCACTTTAACCCTTTGAGGACCGTAAGGTTTTGGAACGCCAAAAGAATACATTTTTTTTTGTTTTTAAAGTTCGTACACTTCAGTTGCTGTAACTAAGCCATTTCATGAAATAATTGGCAAAAAGCTAGATCCATTTGTTGTTTGTTGATAAGAACTAATATTCCGACTCAAACCCAAAAAAAAAAGAAGAGTTTTAAGTTCTTAATCAGATGATACAAGCAATTACAAACATGGGATAAATATGTCCCTTGGTCCTCAAAGTGAGTGCTGCAAGAAGATGCCCAAAAATATATTTCCACTCATCCCAATTCATCTTTAGTGATTTAAGACAAAGATTATAATTTTTTTCTTCAGGAAAGGGAGAATATGCAGTTACTTCTTCCTAGTAATGTGCAACTAACCTTCCATCCTCCTATTCAAGTACATTTTATCTCAGTGTTGCCAAATTGAGTTATTTTCAACATTTATCTGCAGATGTAAGCCAGACAAAACAGAACAAGGAAGCAGGTCAGGCAGATAGATTTTAAGAAGTTCTTTCATTATTTCATAACATGGTATAAAATAGTTAGCCTTTCAGATCAATATCTGCCCAAGAGTAGCTTAGAAAAAAATATTCCTACCTTAGTAATGTACGAGTTTATACATTCTCTGCAGCTATATTGGGCAGACAGAGATTGGAAAACAGCTTGTTTTGGGGTTTAGACAGGCAACTAAAGCAGCTTGAGGGCATTTGTGGTAGCACTGGGTGAGCATGAAAATCTTATATGGATAGTAAAAGCACAGAAATATAAAAGAGTGAAGCAGAAAGTCCAAATGTTCCTTTGAGTCTGACACTTTTGATTTTCTTTTTTGTTTTTTTAACTTTCTGTCTGAGCATGGTGTTTTTGATGGGACTGTAATCCAGGAGTTAAAGCTGTGTTGTTTCTTTAAGGTACATAATAGACATAGCTTTGCTCAAAGAAGTAGCATGTGGTTCTTGGAGGGGTCTAACAGAAAGCAGTTAATCTGGGAGCTTCATATTAACTCTGCATGTAAAAATGTAAGCATTGTGGAACATAATATCAACAATGTTGTTTTATGTTTACATATATTTATTTATTATAAAACGGTTGCACTACCATTATTGTTATGGAAACGAAAGTTGTAGATGTCCTTGCATTTGTATGCATTAATAAATTCCCCAAAGCCAGGTTCTGTAATCAGTATTAATACACATTGATGAAAAAAGGCAGACTGATTGTTCCCTTAAATTGGATCATGCTACAGAAATGTCACTTCTTTGAGAAATATTATGTGGTCAGTAGAGAAAGTTATCAAGCTGCTAAGTGAATACATCACGTTTTTTCATTTATATGGAGAGGATGTCACCTCACAAATCTTAAGATGTTATCATATATTGCAGATACCAACTACTGTATAATTGTATAAATGCTTCATTTAAAAATAAAGCGTATCTGCGCAAAATGCAAACAAACTGGAGTGCCATTTTAAATGAACATTGACACTGGTAAATGAACCATGAACATGGAAAGTTATGCAGACTGTTGACTGTGTATAGTCATGAGCAAAGTAAAGGGAAAGTAATTATAAAGAAATGAAGTGGTTGAAAGGTATAAGATAAATCCACCTTGCTTATAAAGATAATACCGTTCTTTTGTAAGCAGAAACAATGCCATTGTCTCAAAGTAGAAGTTTGGCAAGTCTAGTGTTTGCCGAAATGGCAAATTTCATAGGCCTTCAACTTTCTATCAGTCTCAATATCAGCATACAATGTTAAATAACAATAGATAATTACAGTGCTGTGAAAAAGTATTTGCCCCCTTCCTGATTTTTTTCTTTTTCTTTTTGCATATTTGTCAAACTTAAATGATTCAGATCATCAAGAAAATGTTAATATTACACAAAGATAACCCAAGTAAATAAAAAATGCAGTTTTTGCATGACTATTTCATTTATTAACCAGTTGCCCTCCACCCTATAGCAGAAGTACTGCTACAGGGCAGCTGGGCTGCACAAAATCACGTATATGTACGTGATCTGCATTTCTGAGTAGGGGACATGCATGGGCACGCCCTACCTGTAACTCTATTGGCTGCTGGGGATGTCAATCACCGGGTCCCGCCCGGCCTATTTCCGTCTTGGTGATTGTCAGTAGTTCTGAGAGGCAGGGGCATCCCTAGGGTTGGTGACAGCCCCCCTCTCTCTCTCTGCCCTCGCTTTCTCTGCCCTTTTTCTCCCCCCCTCTCTCTCTCTTTGCCCTCTTTCTCCCCCCCTCTGCCCTCTTTCTCCCCCCTCTCTGCAATCTTTCTCCCCCCCCTCTCTCTGCCCTCTTTCTCCCCCCCCCCTCTCTGCCCTCTTTCTCCCCCCTCTCTCTGCTCTCTTCCCCCCCCCTCTCTCCCCCCTACCCACTATATGAAGCTGCAGTGCTGTCACCAGGGTCGGGGGATTACACACTGACCTGCTGCATACTCTGCCCGCCCCTCCAGCTCTCCAACTTTAGCACCCATGGCAGGGATGTCGACCCGCCCCTCTGCTGAAACTCTGAGGAGGAGAGGTGCCCGAAGTGCCTGCCTCACTGTCTGTCCCCTCAATGCTTGTTTCAGCAGTGGCACATACAGGGACAGACTGAGCCTCTCATGGGGCCCTGTAGTGACCCCAGGCCCTCGGTCAGTCTGCCCCTGGTGGAGCGGGTTGGGTGTCACCCTGTGCAAACGGTGTCCCCCCGGTGCGATGTGCACCCCCCACACCTTCCTAGGGATGCCCCTCCTGAGAGGGGAGAGATCTGTGTGTAAACAACACAGGTCTCTCTCCTGCCAGCAAGGACATGCTGCTTTGTATCTCTCTGCACAGCATGTCTCCATAGTAAAACACACACAGCACACAGTTAACCCTTTGATCGCCCCAGCTGTTAACCCCTTCGTGCCCAGTGTCATTAGTGCAGTGTCAGTGCTTTTAATTAGCTCAGTGTTGGTGTCACTGGGGATGCCAGTAACACCACATTAGTTCCCCTCAGTGTCAGTATGCCACCGCAGTCCCGCTATAAGTCGCTGATAGCTGCCATTACTACCAAGGGAAGAAAAAAAAATTCCAGTATATATACCGTGATTTGTAGATGCTATAATTTTCACATAAACCAATTAATATACATTTATTGGGATTTTTTGAGCAAAGACATGTAGCAGAATACATTTTGGCCTAAATTTATGACGAAATTAGATTTTTTACATTTTTTTATTGGACATGTTTTATAGCAAAAAGTTAAAAATATTGTTTTTTTTCTCAAAATTATTGGTCTTTTTTTGTTTATAGTGCAAAGAATAAAAACCGCAAAGGTGAACAAATACTCCCAAAAGAAAGCTCTGTTTGTGGGAAAAAAGGATGTAAATTTCCTATGGGTGCAGCGTTGCATGACTGCACAATTGTCAGTTAAAATAACACAGTGCAGTAAAAAAATGGCCTGGTCAGGAAGGGGGGTAAATCCTCTGGAGGGGAACTGGTTAAGGGAAAAAAGCTGTACAAACCCGCCTGGCTCTATATGAAAAAGTAATTGCCTCCTAAACCTAATTGGTTGTGCAACCCTTGGCGGCAACAATGGAAATCAATAAATTGCATTGCTTTGGAGGAATTTTGGCCCACTTTTCATTGTAGAATTGTTTTAATTCAGCCACATTGGAGGGTTTCTGAGCATCAACAGTCTGTTTAGATCATGAATGAACTGTGATGTACTAATTTTTTGGAAATCTGTGTTAAATTTCACTTGCCACACCCAGGCACTTAAACAGAAGCTGTATGGCAAATTTAAGCATACTAAAATATCTCAAGAAGCAACATATGCGGCGATCTAAAAAACTTCAGGAACAGATGAGAAACAAAGTAATTGACATGTATCAGTCTGGAAAAGGTTTCAAAACCATTTCTAAGGATTTGGGACTCCAGAAAATCACAGTGAGAGCCATTATCCACAAATGGAGAAATCTTGGAACAGTGGTGAACCTTCGCAGGAGTGGCCGGCCTACCAAAATTAGTCTAAGAGCACAGCAACAGTTAAGGTCATACCAACAGTCACACATGGTGGTAGTAGTGTGACCTTCAGGACCTGGACAACGTGTCATAACTGATGGAACCATGAATTTTGCTCTCTACCAGAAAATCCTGAAGGAGAATATCCGGCCATCAGTTCATGACCTCAAGCTCAAGTACTTGGGTTATGCAGCAGAACAATGATCCAAAACACACCAGCAAGACCACCTATGAATGGCTCAAAAACAAAAAAACTAAAATTAAGGTTTTGGAGTGTCCTAGTCAAAGTCCGGACTTAAATCAGATTTAGATGCTGTGGCATGACCTTAAACAGGTTGTTCATGCTCGGAAACCCTCCAATGTGGCTGAATTAACACAATTCTGCAATGAAGAGTGGGCCAAAATTCCTCCAAAGGAATGCAAGTTATTGATTGCAGTTGTTGCTGACAAGGGTGGCACAACTAATTAGGTTTAGGGGGCAATTACTTTTTCACATAGAGCCAGGTAGGTTTGGACAGCTTTTTCCCTTATTAAATGCTTGAGGTGATTGTAGCCATATTAGTGCACTTGCGACAGAAACAATTTAGTACTGACGTGATACTTTTTTTATTTGCACTAACATACAATTTTGAGGACAAGCTTTTGGGGTATGTCCCCTTCTTCAAGGTTCAATCAGTACTATTACAAAGTTTTAGCAGAATGTTAGAAGAGATGCTGTGTCTTATCTCTAGGCTTGTGTTTCTTTTTGCTTTTTTTTTTTCTTATTTTTTTTTCTCATCCCCCACATCTCTTCTAACATTCTGCTAAAACTGTGTAATAGTACTGCTTGGACCTTGAAGAAGGGGACATACCCCAAAAGCTTGTCCTCAAAATTGTATGTTAGTGCAAATAAAAAAGTATCAAGGGCAGTACTCAATTGTTTCTGTCCCTTAATAAATGAAATCATCATTCAAAAATGGTATTTTGTATTTTCTCGGTCTTATCTTTGTGTAATATTAAAATCTGTTTTATGATCTGAATCATTTAAGTGTGACAAATATGCAAAAAAAAAAAACAAAATCAGGAAGGGGGCTAAAAAATTTTCACAGCACTGTTTTACCACAACCTGACTTCTTCTGAAGCTCATATACATGGATTGGTTTGGACTGGTCAGATCTTGTTTTGTTCATTTTGCTGCCTGGTTGTGGTGACCCTTAAACATCACTGACAGTTCCTTCAGACCTTCAGTAATTAAGGTTTTAGTGTATTTTTCTAGGGATTTAGATGGACTGTTTAATGATTTAGAGCCTTTAGTTTATTGATATTCACAGTAAAGCAGAAGTTAATGTAAAATCTCCAATCACTTATAACGATTGAAGACAAGTCACAGATTTTCAACCTCCTGAAAATTATTCAAAGCAATGACCATACCAGGTACTTGGAAAGGACCTCTTTTGATTATTCAAATAACACAGGAGATAGAAAAGATTTATATATTCCTGAAAGAATATTGGTATTGCATACAGATAGTAAGAGTAAACACTCTAATTAACAATTATAAGTGATCACCCTTCAGAGTTTAGATATATTTAACGTGAGGAGGACTAATATTTCTTCATTATCTTAGGATGGTGTCTGTTTGCATCAAAATATAAAAAGTTATCATGGAAGAGGCCAGCAATTACTAATACTTCTAATCCTTACTTTCAGGAATCTATGTATTTATTTGTTGTTGCTGTAGCGCTACCCCTGAAAGAGTTGCTGGATTTTGCGTTGTTTCCCCCACACAGCACCCACTGCCAGGCAACAGGAATTTTCCACACACTCCAAATGGCTTCAGAAAACAGTCCAGGGGTTTTGGTTTAGGTTGTTTTTTTTTAGAAAGATGAACTTGCATAGGATTTGGGGTACACTTGATACCCAAAACTTGAAGAACTTTATATTCTGAACAGCAAATTCAGAACTGGGCTGCAACAGTGTGTTATGCCAGGAAATGCCTGGACAATTAATTTAGTCAGGTAAAGGTGCTTTCAAATATAACAATAAATTAAAAAAATAATTTAACTGACTTAATTGTTAATTCTGAGTTAACTTTTAGCCAAACAAAATGCTTCAAGAACACAAATCTGATCCATGTGAATAATGACTAGATAATGAAATGAATTAATATTTATTTACATAAGGCACTTACAACACATAATATAATAGTTTATTGTGATGCACATAGACACCATAGATAATTTGTATAAACATTACAAAATTTGTTTGTAGCAATAGCTTACGCATAGATATATATGAATTGAATTAAAAAATTCAATAATTCATTTCTCCCCATAGGCAAAATAACCAATAATAACTAACTATCAGTCTGTGTTTTACGGAATTTCAATGGTTATTGTCTTGCAGATGGAATAAGCATCAAAATACCCAAAACTGTATGCCAATATGGCCAGAGAAAAAAAAAATAACTCTAAAACTAAAATATAAAAATATGGATGGTTATGTTATCATGAGGAGAGCAATTAGGTTACCACAAAAATGACAACAAGCGTATTAATCTAGTCAAGCAGAATTACCAGAATATAGGTTATTACCCTCCAAGTATCAGGTAAACCAAAGATGGCTGCTGATTGATGGGTGGAGTAAAGCTCTCACAAAAAGGCATGTAGACAGGTTGGAACTATGTGTCCTCAGTGTGATTAGATATGCAGTCTCTTGAATGGTCAGGTGGAGTCAGATGGGTACAGTGTGCCAGATGATCAGATGAATGGCTGCAATCCTACCTGTCTACTTGGCTTTCTCTTTTATCTATTGGCACACAATACATACATAAAATTTGAATATACAGGTCCAGAAGGTAGCCCGGAAGGAGTTACCTTCTTTTTGTATTACCACCCTTTTGCCACTGAATGTCACTCTAAGATAAGTCCTGACTATTTTGAGTTTCCTGAAGTAACTAATTTGTTATAGGGAAAAATTAAAAATCCACTATAAGAAATTGGACTTTGTGACCATTGTATAAATGTCTTAGAGGGTAGATATAGTATGTTATTCCTTATTTGTAATGTAAAACCTTAACTGTAAAGAGTTGCAGTTATATACTGTGTATACTGATTAAAATAATATTTATACAAATAGAGGACAGAAATACATTATATATATATATATATATATATATATATCCATACCTACATATAAACCTAATAATTTGCATACTTAACTACTTATTGATTAGAGAAATGGCAGCACACGTACAACATTTCTTCAATAAAGATACATTTCAACTTTCTAAATATATAATGGGATTACAACCATTTCAGTCTTCCTTCAAATATTATAATATTACATTTTGAACATATGCAGTTGAATGGGTAAGCGTCCTAATACTGAATTTTCTTACAGTCTTTTCCTGAAATGTTTCAGAAGTATCTCATTTTATTTATGTATTTATTTATTTAATTTTATACACTTCTGAAAAATATCATTCCTTTTCTTGAGTTTCTACTGTAGCTGGTTTTTTGGAGTCTCTGGTATGTTTACCTTTAGTTAGGTGTAGAACGTCCTTCAGCTTTTGGAACAATATTTAGATACTATATGTAAGTGTAGCCTGCGCAGAGGACTAATCAATTAAACTGGCTGCTGCTAGCAAAATCACTAATGTGTAACGGTGCACAAATGTGTAAGT
This sequence comes from Staurois parvus, assembly GCF_062004578.1. NCBI lineage: Eukaryota > Metazoa > Chordata > Amphibia > Anura > Ranidae > Staurois > Staurois parvus. Next base: position 5,374,889 of record NW_028317979.1, on the reverse strand, counting down.
ACAAACATAAAAATTGCTGCGCTGCCACTACTGAAAAAATAAAAATAAATAAATGAACACCCTACTACATATAGGGTCCCTACAAGCGTGTATATACTTCAGTGCTCTATGGGCTGACAATTATATCCCTCCTACCCAGTGGCTAAATCATAAATAAGAAACACTGTATATACTCAACTTGCTCAAACGACAATTGTGCTAAAAATTACAAATATACAATACCATCAAACTATGTATACAGAACTATGTATACATTGAACTTACAGTCAGGTCCATAAATATTGCGATATCGACATAATTCTAACATTTTTGGCTCTATACATCACCACAATGGATTTCAAATGACACAAACAAGATGTGCTTTAACTGCAGACTGTCAGCTTTAATTTGAGGGTATTTACATCCAAATCAGGTGAACGGTGTAGGAATTACAACAGTTTGCATATGTGCCTCCCACTTGTTAAGGGACCAAAAGTAATGGGACAATTGGCTTCTCAGCTGTTCCACGGCCAGGTGTGTGTTATTCCCTCATTATCCCAATTACAATGAGCAGACAAAAGGTCCAGAGTTCATTTCAAGTGTGCTATTTGTATTTGGAATCTGTTGCTGTCAACTCTCCAGATGAGATCCAAAGAGCTATCACTATCAGTGAAGCAAGCCATCATTAGGCTGAAAAAAAAAAAAAAAAACCCATCAGAGAGATAGCAAAAACATTAGGCGTGGCCAAAACAACTGTTTGGAACATTCTTAAAAAGAAGGAACGCACCGGTGAGCTCAGCAACACCAAAAGACCCGGAAGACCACGGAAAACAACTGTGGTGGATGACCAAAGAATTCTTTCCCTGGTGAAGAAAACACCCTTTACAACAGTTGTCCAGATCAAGAACACTCTCCAGGAGGTAGGTGTATGTGTGTCAAAGTCAACAATCAAGAGAATACTTCACCAGAGTAAATACAGAGGGTTCACCACAAGATGTAAACTATTGGTGAGCCTCAAAAACAGGAAGGCCAAATTAGAGTTTGCCAAACGACATCTAAAAAAGCCTTCACAGTTCTGGAACAACATCCTATGGACAGATGAGACCAAGATCAACTTGTACCAGAGTGAAGAGAAGAGTATGGCGAAGGAAAGGAACTGCTCATAATCCTAAGCATACCACCTCATCAGTGAAGCATGGTGGTGGTAGTGTCATGGCGTGGGCATGTATGGCTGCCAATGGAACTGGTTCTCTTGTATTTATTGATGATGTGACTGCTGATAAAAGCAGCAGGATGAATTCTGAAGTGTTTCGGGCAATATTATCTGCTCATATTCAGCCAAATGCTTCAGAACTCATTGGACGCCGCTTCAAAGTGCAGATGGACAATGACCCAAAGCATACTGCAAAAGCAACCAAAGAGTTTTTTAAGGGAAATAAGTGGAATGTTATGCAATGGCCAAGTCAATCACCTGACCTGAATCCGACTGAGCATGCATTTCACTTGCTGAAGACAAAACTGAAGGGAAAATGCCCCAAGAACAAGCAGGAACTGAAGACAGTTGCAGTAGAGGCCTGGCAGAGCATCACCAGAGATGAAACCCAGTGTCTGGTGATGTCTATGCATTCCAGACTTCAGGCTGTAATTGACTGCAAAGGATTTGCAACCAAGTATTAAAAAGTGAAAGTTTGATTTATGATTATTATTCTGTCCCATTACTTTTGGTCCCTTAACAAGTGGGCGGCACATATGCAAACTGTTGTTCATTTCATTTCAAATCCATTGTGGTGGTGTATAGAGCCAAAAATGTTAGAATTGTGTCAATGTCCCATTATTTATGGACCTGACTGTATATGCAGAGCACAATATGTATGTATGTAAAGTCCCAATCATTGTGCAAACATATAAGTTCCAATGTGAAAAAATCCCCATTCTCATCCAATATGAATACTAAGTGATACAATAGTTAATCTTATCCATAGCAATTCTCTGTGCAAAGTGCTCCCCCTCCAGAGCCTCACTCACCACAAATAATTGACCACCTTGGATGGTAGGTCAAATATCTCATTAGATGTTGCAGCCCTCTCCTGCAGAAAGTTGCCCGTCTGTATGGTCTTGATACCTCTATACACTGGTAAAGGACTCCATATGTGAAAACACTTCTAGACCAGTCGCTTGCAAAACTCCTCCAGAACATCCACAGTACTCCTCCACCACCGTAAAAACATCAAAGGGAAACTTCCATAGCATAACACCGTATTTATTAGATAAAAACCACTTAAAATTGCACTTACATAAAAAACATGTGTATGGCACTTTAAATCCCAGCACAAAGCAATTCCTTCTCAGAGGACAAGTGTAGCTCTAACAGGCCTCTCCCTAGGCGTTTCGTCATATGACATCATCAGAAGCGTGGCTATAGCATCCCACTTGATGTGCATATATACCCCCAAGAAGTATTTAAACAATCGATATTGATTAGCGGCCACCATTTTGTTGTAGTCCCGACTGCTTTCCCATGGTTTATACTAATTGGTATAGAGCTGAATTCCTGTTAACAACAGCCGCCATTCTTATTTATGATTTAGTCACTGGGTAGGAAGGGTATAATTGTCAGCCCATAGGGCATTGAAGTATATGCACGCTTGTAGGGACCCTATATTTAGTAGGGTGTTCATGTATTTATTTATTATTTTTTTCGGTAGCAGCAGCGCAGAAATATTTAGATACTGTCATTGTCTGAACTGCCCCAGGATGTTACTCTTGTGTCACCTGGTCAAATAAAGTTTTAGATTCTCATAAACCTAGACCAGTGATTTTATTATCTTTTTCCTGACACTGTGTTTTGTGCCATAATACGTTGGCCTGTGTTTGTTAGGTCCAAGGTTTTGTCCAGAATAGCTGCTGTTCTGACCCCCTGATGAACAGGCTGTTTCTGGCTTGACTTGAGATCCCCCCCAGCACAGGCGTCTTTTCCAGGTGACTGGACCCCAGGATCTGCTCCCCAATTGCCAGGCTCCTGAGTACTTATGGTTTGCTTCCCCACCTTCTGGGCCCTGCCTCCCAATGGATTGGTGGAAACTTAATATACTGTATATTCAGGCTGCAGCATCTGTCCCTCCACCTGCTAGTTTCTGGAACTACCCAGTAAGGGGGAGGAGAGCAACAGCCTTTGAATCACTGCACAATCTCCCAAAGAAAATTGATACATACCCCTCTGCCTACAGGGGAGCCAAATAAAATTTACCAACACTAGCATTAATGAGGGTACTACTTTACATTTGGTCATTTTGAAAGTAACATGGGCAACATTACTTTTTTAACAGCCTTCATTATTGCCTGCATTAATTACTGTTCAAGGCATTTAGTCAGTACTTTAATATGGCTGCATAGTACAGCCTCTACACTCACAGGATACAGGACAAGATCTTACTCCTGTCTCATTATTCAACAGATATCTGCCCTAGTCTAGAAACACACTCATTGAAGTATGCCTGCCATGTGAACAGTACCTGCCATTTTTGGTCTGCCTGTGATATTGCTATAGACCTGGCAGAATTTCTGACATCTATACTTATTACAGATCAGTGTCAAGGTACTGAAATCAAAGAATCAACATGACAACCAGTTGAGAAGCATTTTCAGAATGGAAACACCAAAATAACAGTTTGCTTTAAAGTCCAAAGCTAAACTGTGGTGAGGGCTAAGACCTGAGCATTTTACTATTAAAGTAGTACTAAAGGTTTTTTTTTGTCAAATAACAAAACGTTTATACTTACCTGCAATGGTTTTGCACATAGCAGCCCCCATCCTCCTCTCCTCAGGTCCCCCCTTCAGAGCTCCTGGTTCCTCCCCCTTGACCAGTGCCTCCAATAGCAAGCCACTTTCCACGAGGGCACTGATGAGTACTTGCTCCTGAGCCCCACTCTATTCAATCATAAGACACATAGAGCTGCAGTTCTACCCAACTCCCCCACTCTCTTCTCACTGGTTTTCATCAGTAGAAGCCTTTTGTTTGGCCATATGCTTTTTGGCCATCTTTGAGTAGGAAAATTAATCTAATCTCCAAACATGGAAAGGTTTCTTCACAGTGAGGGCTGTGAAAATGTGGAATAGACTCCCTCAAGAGTTGGTTCTCGCCAGCTCCGTGGATTGCTTTAAATAAGGCCTGGATTTTTTCTTAGATACACAGAACATAACTGGATACTAACATTTATAGGTAAAGTTGATCCAGGAAATATCGGATCACCTCTTGGGGGATCAGGAAGGAATTTTTTTCCCTGCAGGAGCAAATTGGATCATGCTTTGCTGGTTTTTTTTTCCTTCCTCTGGATCAAATGTGGGTATAGGATTATAACTTTTTTTTTTTTGGTTGAACTGGATGGACTTTTGTCTTTTTTCAGCCAGACTAACTATGTAACTATGATTAGTCTCCTAATTTTACCACTATCCTAGTGAGTTGGTATAAATCCCACTTGGTCTTTACCAATTATAATTGTTCCAAAGTCTATATTTTCTTCTTACCCTACTGGATTCCTTGAATTAAGGTAAAACATGTCTCACTACTTTTTTTCCCCACCCACTTTCCTAAACACTTACCTGTCTCCTCTCACAATCCAGCACTGTCCCTGATTGCAGCAGCTACTCTCTCTTCCTGGATTTACAGCATACACTGAAAGCAGCAGGAATCTTAGCCTAGGTTTAGACTGAATATGACTATAAAATTGTGCAACTTCACTTGATGTCACACAATTTCAAAGTTGGATGTCAGTGCAACAAAAGGTGCAACTTCTTGCACAGATGTCTATGCAAGTCATGCCCAAAATCACCAAAAGTAGTATCGGAGTTGCACTGATTAGAACAGTTTAATTGCTGATCATTGGGTGTGACTTGAACTGTCAAATCGTGTGACAAATTACATCAGTGTGAATGAGGGCTTAAAGTCATTCTAAATATTTGTTTTTTTATCAACAAACATGTCATACTTTATGCAGTGGTTTTGCACAGAGCAGCCCAAATCCTCCTCTTCTCGGGTCCCCCATTGGTGCTCCTGGATCCTCCCCACTGCTGAGTGCCCCCATAACAAGCCACTTTTTGACTAGCATTTTCAATTCTATATCGATTGGAGAGATAGAGCTATTGTTAGACTAGTGGGCAGAGTCTGAGTTGGATTTTGAAATCATTCACATGGAAACCATTTAGAAATCTAGACTAAATGTACCTTAACTTTGAACATGGGATTTATCTGTTAGGTTCAAACTCTGTATTGGTTTTGAGAGATTTGATGGCCATACGTAACTCCAAGGTGGTAGTCAAAGGTCATTGTGGCTGATAAAGGTAAATTTGGGAGATGTAGCTCCAGAAAGTAGATTCCAAAAAGTGGTGTGAATTTTGATTTTCATTTCGGAACAATGGTGTTATCCGGGTCCAGGTCTGAATATGCAACCTCTGCAGTGTCTGGTTGTAGCTTTTCTCGCTGTGCCACATGATATGTTGGACAGCTTCCTGACTGATCCTTTGGACAATATTGTACCTTGTTTCTGATGAGTCTTGTACTACCTGGGTGACCTGCCCGTGTAGTTATCCTGCTGGTCAATTGAAGCCTCCCTACTGCTATAGCTATTGGTCTTTGAGTCTGATCCCTGACATTTTTATTAGAGTTGGGGATTGTTAGAACTGATTTACAACGTTTTTATCATCATCAGCCTTCACCTTACCCAGTAACTAATGAACCCCCATTTTTTATTCTGACATCATAGGGACAGACAGAAATAGAAACCTGAAATTAACTCTTCCCCACTTTATTCAAATTTAAAAAACAAAAATTGTACAGAGTTAGGCTTTAAGCCTGCATACCATGCCAGCTCCAGTTCTTTACGTTTGGGTTGAAAAGTACTAGGCCAGGCTCCCATATAAGTTCCAGCAATGGTATTCCTGCTTACACTTCAAGATAAAGTAGTCATTGACAGTAGTCCACCCGCTCCGTGAGAACGTCAGGTGATGAAATGCATAGGGCGGAGCTTGTGGATGTGACATCACGACGTTCCCTGATCTGACGGCGTCCTTGGATGCCGGAGGAGGTTTATTGCTGAGAACGCGGTTTTGCGCTGGTGTCGGCTTAGACACCATTTATTGTGATTGCAACAATATATTTTAAATAAAATATTTGTTTGAAATGTTATTGCACTATGAGATTTTCTTCTCTTACTTCCTGAGTACCATTCTGACTTTATAAAGAAGCGGGTGCCACACTGAAAGATTCCGTATATGCTGATATTCTCCTGCAGAGTATTGCTCCCAGAGCACAAAGCGCTTATGCTGATTTATAATATGATCAGCATATTGCTTTGGTGAGTTCATTCAATTTATTCGGTGGTGGATTGATGCACGGTGATTTAGCTTTTTGCACAAAAAAATTATTTTTGAATTGAAAATTGTTTATGGAACAAAGAAAAATATCTTTCTTGGTGTTGGACTTTTTTGCACAATTATTTGGACACTATTAATAATTTATTGGTATATAGATTTATATAGTTGTATATGTGAATATATTTACAATTTGGGTGAGATTATTAGTGCAAACCTGTTTTTTTTTTCATTTATGTACACACCTTATAGGTTAGGTTTTGCAGCTTTTTATATTTATTTTCACTATATTATTTAGTATATTTTTTTTGGTGCTGTCCATATTTTTGTATTAAAGTAGTCATTGAGACTGCTAATTGAAATGATCCAATGCTGCCAATCTCTCCTGCAGCTCCCCTGTGAAGGTGGACACACTGGATCCCTAAGCATGGTTCACACAACATTACACATTTATTTTTTAATTGACTACCTAAGATACTATAAACGTATATGGGGAGCACTGGGAACCCTTGGTGTGGAGGCAAACAACCACATAGCCCTTATAATGTAAGGATATATTTATGTTGGCTTAAAAAGTCTACTATGTAAAGTGTTCTATGGTGCTGCAGTAATTGATAGGTATGGTAAGTTGGAGTTGGTCTATTTCTGATACAGCTTTTCACATCTTTCAGTATCAGCATCCTTTTCAGGCCTCAACATTTGGTCACATGAAATCTCAGAGCTGCAATGGAAGTCGGTGTTGGAAGATTTTCCTCTGCCAAATACTATGATTGTAAGTCTAAACGGGGAGCAGGTAACTATTTAATGCTCAGCACTATGGGTCCTGGAAGATTAACCATCTCAATAGTGGACACTTTCCCCCCTTCCTGTCCAGACCAGGTGTTTCAGCTTTTAGTGCTCTCACACTTTGAATGACAGTTACTCAGTCATGCAACATGAAAATGTTATCTTTTGTTTAGCAAATATACATTTTTTTTTTGTGGTCACCACTGGGTTTTCTACTTTTTGCCATAAAAATGTTTTTTCTTCGCTTCTGTTAAACATTTAGAAAATAAATAATTGTTCTTCATAAAATAATTCAATTTTATATGTTACATTTGATTGGTAAAAAAACCCCAAATCAGTATATATTATTTAATCTGGTGGGAAGATATAGTGTTTACAAGCTATGGTACATATGTATGAAAATTGATCAGTCCTGACGTACTGATGGCCTATCTCATTTCCTGAAGTCCTAAAATGCAAAGACAGTACAAATACCACCCAAGTGTCCCCTTTTTGGAAAATAATCCCTAGGAATTTAGTAAGAGGCATGGTGAATTTTTGGAAGTTGTAGTTTTTCCCACAATTCTTTGCAAAATAAAAATATTACTTATACTTGTTTTTTCTTTTCCAAAAAAATTGTCATTTTAACTACTTATTTCTCACAAACAGCATAGGCATACTTGTAATTACACCCCAAAACACATTCTGCTACTTTTCCCAAGTAAGGGGATACCACATGTGTGAGATTTTTTTTACAGTCTAGCCTAACAAAGAGGGGTCCGAAATGCAAGCAGCAGCTTTGGGCTTTCAAGGAGCATAAATTATGCATCTAATTTCCCGACTATCTATCACACTTTTGAAGGCCCTGGAGCACCAGGACAATGAAAACACAAACAAAATGACCACATTTTGGAAAGCAAACACCCCAATACATTTTCTATGATGCATAATGAGTCTTTTGAGTGTCATATTTACGTATGCCACACGTTTTTTGAAAAAGTGGAAAGAAAATGAAAACATGTATTTTACACAATGTTGACAATGTATACAATATTTCTAACACACAGCATGGACATGCTAAGAAATACACCCTGTAATACAATATGCTACTCCTTCTGAGTATGGCGATGCCACATGTGTGAGACTTTTTCACATTCTAGCCACATAAAGAGGCCCAACATCCAAGGAACACCTTCAGGCATTATAAAAGCATAAATTACACATCCAATTTCCTGTCTACCTATCACATTTGTGGAGGTCAATTGGGGACACTGGCAGATGTTGATGGTCCACTAAGGACACCGACAGATGTTGAAGGTCCACTAGGGACACTGACAGATTTTTATCTGTCTATTGGGGACACTGACAGATGTTGATGGTCTACTAGAAACACCAAAAGATGTTAAAGGTCCAATAGGGATGCTGACAGATGCTGATGTTGCAATGGAACACTATTTCAGATGTTAATGGGGCACTGGAACACTGTGCCAGATGTTTTTGGTGCACTGGTACAAGGTGATAGATGTTGATGGAACTCTGGTACACATACAGATGTTTTGTGGACTGGTACACTGTGACAGATGTTGATGGTTCACTGGGGACACTGACAGATGTTGATGTTGCAATGGGACACTGTTACAGCTTTTGATGTGCACTGGTATATAGTGACCAGGGGCAGACTGACAACGCATGGGGCCCCCGGGCAATAGGGGATCATGGGGCCCCTGTGTCCTTGCCCAGACTCAAAAAATCCTATGAAAAAGGTACCAGGGGCATCTCATTGGACACAGCCAACACATGATAGGGAGGGCCAGTCATAAAGTCCATGTCCTGATCTGTAATACACTGTGTCTGAGGGACACCTGTTTTTAGGGTGGAACATGAAACATGTTCCAGCATCTGCACCCCGCACCCTCAATCCCACCTCACTGTGACAGTGGGAGGGGAATCTTCTCCTCACACCAGTGGTAACAATTTAAAAACAGTGCAGTCATGCAAGGCTCCACCCACATGGAAACATCATTTATTCACAGTTTCCTGTGAATGAATAGCCTACAAGTATCGTCAGCCATTGCGACTGTAGCTCTCAATGAACTGAATGAATGGTAGTTCATTGACTCTTCCTGCTCTCATATGAGGTACCCACACAGCTATCCTGAGAGTCTGCAGGAGACTAATACTGTAAATGCATTTTGTACCTGTAAAAATGTGCATTTATTATTTTTTTTCAAAAGGTGAACTTAGCCTTTAATGTCTGAATAAGGAAGTATTAAGATAATATTATAAGATTATGAAAGATGCGTGCATCAAAATACCTTAAAATGTTGAAAAATATATTTCTTTTGCAGTGTTAGAATGAAAATGGAATGTGCAAAAATGAGCATGACAGTTTGAAAGGTATATGACATTTAAAGCTGCTTATTTGTGCTTGTAAGAATAGCAATTGTGTATTGTTAATTGCCACCATCTATTGATATACTAAACAAATAATTTGTGATAATGCATTTATTATGGCATTTAATAGATGGCTGTAGAATTTGTCATTGTCAAGATAGTTCAAGTTTTCATAACTATAGTAATGAAACTTTTTGCAAAAGGGGCATTAATATAAAATCGATAAGTAATTACACAAAAGTTCAAATGGACAAAAGTGGTATTTGTTTTAAGATTGACAAGATATTCTTTATGGATGCTGCTGGATTATGTCAGTTACAGCTGTGTCCAGGGGAGGACTGACAACTCATGGGGCCCCCGGGCAATAGGAGATCATGGGGCCCCTGTGTCCCTGCCCAAACTCAAAAAAGCCTATGAAAAAAGGTGCCAGGGGCATCTCATGGGGCCCCCTACTGACCCGGGCCCTCGGGCAGTGCCAGAGTTTCCAAATGGTCGGGCCACCCCTGGCTGTGTCTCTAACCATTTAAACATTTCTGTTTATTTTAATTTTGTAATGTGATTTGCAGTCAAATATGTTACAACTACAAGTTAACATACCATTTAAATATATATTTTTTCACAAACGGAAAAAAGTTGAGGTGATAGCAAATGTCTGTTTACTAGCAGTTGCAGTCACAAATATACTGTATAAAGAAGCATACAGTACCAATACTTATATAAAAAAGGAATAGCATTCTAGTATCTAACAGCATCTTACTGTGATGAGCCCTATTGGCGAAGCACATAAAAATTAAAACTTCAATTCCAGTAAAAGCTTGGTAAGATTTTTTTTTTTAGAAATATTTGAATGGAAGATGCTGGATGCAGGAAATATTATAAGTCAGGCTCAATGAACAAAATCTTACGGAAAGCATTGACTTCAGCAAGGCTATGATCAATCATTGAACAGCCTGCTTGGGAGTCCTAGAAGGAATCCAGGAAACAAAAAATAAATAAGGGTGTCACACCAAAAAATGGGTGTCCATTTCATTAGGGCTTAGAATGCTGTGTAAAATTGGGGTACAGGATTTAATCTGTTTTTTTTTCTATAAGACAAATATCTGTGAATAACTAATTGATAAAATTGCTTTTACTACCTGGTAATTTAGAACTAAGCCCTGATCAAGTTTTTGCTGCTGAAATCATTGCAGAGATTTTTCTTCAAGCTCTGTTTGGGTATTTGGATGAGAAGTGAGGAGAATCTCCTCAACACCTATAGCAATGAAAATCTGACAGAAGTTATAACCTTGTGTCATAGTTATTTACCTCCAATGATTCAGCACCTATTAACTGTCATGGGTGCTTTTGGGTTTATCCTAAAGTGTCGCAGCCTCATCTCATGAAGTGCCATATGACTTACCACATGACTGGATCCTCCATTTGAACCTCAGAATCACATCTTTAGCACCCACTGCATCAGCAGCCAAGCTCTGCTGTATATGCAGCCACTGTTTCACCTTAGTTGATCATGTTGCATCCACAGCACCCACAGTCTCACTTTCTGCCACACCTATGCTATATCCACAGTCTCTGCTGCATCTCTGCAGCTCTGCAGTCCCCACTACACCTTTTAGAGTGAACTCCACTTGCTTCCAGGTCCCAGCTGGCCTGATGCATTGTGAATACAAGACGTTGTCCGCTCAGCACTTGCACCATTCAGAGAATGGAGGATAGAAGGAACAGAAGGTGCCAAAACTAAGTGCAGATTATTGTTGTCATGTTTAATGGATAGGTATATAAACATTCACAAGAACAAAGATACATATGAGCTCATCTGTAAAAGACCACTCTCCTTTGTCCTGTAGGGTACCGCCGGGCAAGCCCCAGTGACAGCTGAAGCCATGGGTGTAGTAGAGGGAATCTCCTTTTGGTATGTAGATAGGCTGGAGCCAATCAACGGCATCTGTAACCAGAAGATGACAGCACGACCAGCATGGAACACACCTGCAGAAGTGACATCACCGGAAGTAGGAGGGTCAATAGAAGGTCTCGGGAACACAGAACAGGCTACGCACTTGGAGCCTCTAGCTCCTTCTATAGGCTTACGGAACTTATCATGGTTTCTTGCTAATTCATGTTGAACTATATTATTTACCTTATATGACATGTTCCCAATTTCATAAATATCCCCCCTCCCCCACTCCTTTTACTGATTTGTGGAGTATCTATGCACTGAGCGCCATATCTTCCTCTGCTTTTACCATTCAGAGAAGGACTTGCATTTTCTGTATGAATGCAAAGCATTTTCTGATTGGGTGAGGTAGAGAGAGTAATGACACTCCCTCCTCACCATCTCATCCAATCAAAGAATGCATTGCATTCATTCAGAGAATGCAAAACATTTTCTGAATGGTGCCCATGCTGAGCAGCCGACCTCCTGTGTTCATAATGCAGCAGAATGGCTGCTCAGCAAGTGAAGGTCACTGGGGTAGCGGTGTCTACTTCAGTGTCTTCCAACTTCCAGAAGCATCAGCCTGATATTTCATATAAATAGTTACATTGGTTCAAACTGGACCAATATAACTATGTATAAAATACAATGTCTGGGATTATTATTTAATATATAGTACAATTATAATCATTTTAGAAGCTGTTTGCTTTCAGATTATCTAGCTGTTATTGAAACTCCAATTGACCCACCTGATGATAGCAGGATGGATGGGATAGGCATGAGTCATTCCTTGAACTTTTTTACTTTGTTTGTAAATCTGAGCTTGATCTATTAGGCTATGTAAAAACAGGCTATTTTTCTCCACAGCAGCTAAGAATAAAGAAGAAAACACATAAAAAGCCTTAAGCACCACTAGCAGGTTGTTATTGTAAAAATTACACATTCATATACAATACTTCATATTTACTAATTTTTTTCATGTTATTTGTTTTTTTTAGTAAGGAACATAAAAAAGAACATATTTACAGGTAAACAGTAATGAATACATTTAAGGGTGGATTAATGGTAAGTAATAGTTTCAGTTACAATTTTAGGAATTTACTTAGCTTAAAGCCCAACTCTGGACATTTAAAAAAATAACAATTTAGCAATTCTAAAGTAAAAAAAACAGCTTTGCCCTCAATACTCACTGTTTCTCCAGGCTGTCCCCTGCAGTAACTCAATTGCACCATCCTCATTCTTCTGGATTGAATGATCATTCGATAATGAATATTATGCACTGGAGGGGCTCTGGTGGGGCTCTGAAGGGATGGAAACCCTGGGTTGGGCTTAAAGGGTCAGGTGGAAGTCAAGGATATAAGTTAATATTAAATGTTAATAAATGAAAAAATATTATTTAGTATGCTAAAGTTTTCTAGGTGTATTTCACTTCAAATTTTAATTTTGCTTAATTTTCTTGTTACAAAAAATGCTGATAAAAACTTCACTCTATAAGTGCTATGGTCTTTTTATGACAATTTAAAATAATGAACTGTCCTGTATTTCCTATTCTTTTTTGCTCAGTGTTAGCCAACGTCAATTAGGATAAGTGCGGTTACCTATGTAAATGAAACTAACATAGTTAACAAGGTGCAATTTCACTGTAATGCATAATATAAAATTAAATTCTTTCTTTTGATTGCTTTTATAAAGCAGTGACAGTGTATTATTTCTATTCTGACATTTGCACTATATTTCAGTGTAACTGCAACTGATCATCTTGAGTCCATTTTGTTCACTTGGATTAATATTATGGCATCACCTCCAGTACAGTTAATTAAAAATATGTATATCATTGTTAAGCAGAAATTTATTACGCTGATTGCAGCTTAATTGTTCTATTTTTAAATAACATTTCTCTTTTCTCTAATAATCAGATATTATCTAGGGTAGCTAGTGACTTAGACTTAATAGTTTGAAGAAAAGTGTAAAAAAAGCCAACTTTTTGTGAAATATTATTAGAAGCTTCTATGTTCTCTGCAGTTTAATAATAGAAGTTGACTTGGTAAGGAGAAAGTAACATTTTGGAAATCATGTTGCACAGCAATGATGTGTATTGTAGATTATATCATGTTTATTTGTGATGATCTTGTGATTATTGACCAAACCTTTTTAACCACTTGCCCACCAGAGGATTTATCCCCCTTCCTGACCAGGCCATTTTTTAGATACGGTGCTGCATTACTTTAACTGACAATTGCATGGTCATGCAACACTGCACCCAAATAAAATGTATGCCCTTTTTCCCCACAAATAGAGCTTTCTTTTTGGTAGTATTTGATCGCCTCTGTGTTTTTTATTTTTTACGCTATAAAAAAAAAAGCTTGCCAATTTTGAGAAAAAAAACTATATTTTTGACTTTTTGCTATTAAACATGTCCAGTAAAAGAATTTAAAAAATCAAATTTCATCATAAACTTAGGCCAAAATGTATTCTGCTACATGTTTTTGCTAAAAAAATCCCAATACTTGTAAATTAATTGGTTTACGTGAAAGTAAAGGAGTCTACAAATAGCAGTATAGCAGTTTTTTTTTTATACTAGTAATGGCGGCAATCAGCAACTTACAGGGGGACTGTGGGACTGCAAGACTGCAGTGGGCATTCTAACACTGGGCGGAACTGACTAACTGTCACCAATACAGTGATCAGCATTAATAAAAAGCACTGACACTGTACTACTGATACTGGGTAGGAAGGGGTTAACATCTGGGGCGATCAAAGGGTTAACTGTGTGCTGTTTTACTGTGTGCTGTGTGTGTGCTTTACACTGCAGAGCCATACAAAGCAGTGTGCAGGAGCTGACAGGGGAGAGATGTGTATTGTTTACATACAGGTCTCTCCCCCGTTGGTAATACACGGTGATCGCCAGGTGTCAGCGGGGAATCACCGGCTGGGACCTGGTGATCGACAGGTGAGGCTGACAATGACAGCACGGGTAGGGCTCACGCACGCTCCCTACCCGGAAATGCAAAATCACATATATACATGATTTTGCATACCCTTGCCGCCCTGTAGCAGTATTTCTGCTATAGGGCAGTGGGAAAACGGTTAAATAAACAAGGCTGAATGATTATCGCTATAGTATCTAACCACTTGACCTCCAGTGGGTTTTACCCTCTTCATGATCAGAGAGTTTTCTGGTATTCAGCACTATGCTACTCTAACTGGCAGTTGCGTGGTCATGCAACACTGTACATAAATTACATTTATGTCATTGTTTTCACACAAATAGATATTTATTTTGGTATTATTTTATCACCACTGCTTTTTTTTTTTTCTTTGCGATATAAACAAAACAAGATTGAAAATTTGGAAATAAAACCATTTTCTACTTTCTGTTATAAAACGTATCAAATAAAATAAAAAGTCTTCATAAATTTAGACCAAAGTGTATTCTGCTATATGTCTTTGATAAAAAAAATCCCAATAAGTGTATATTAATTGGTTTGCGTTAAAGTTATAGTGTCTACAAATGATGATTTATTTATTTCAGGTACTTATATGGCGCCGTCAATTTACGCAGCGCTTTACATATATAATATACATTCACATCAGTCCCTAACCCTCAAGGGGTGTACAATCTAAGGTACCTAGCTTACATTCATACATACACATACCAGGGCCAATTTAGACAGTTATAGTGTCTACAAATGATGATTTATTTATTTCAGGTACTTATATAGCGCCGTCAATTTACGCAGCGCTTTACATATATAATATACATTCACATCAGTCCCTAACCCTCAAGGGGTGTACAATCTAAGGTACCTAGCTTACATTCATACATACACATACCAGGGCCAATTTAAACAGGATCCAATTCACCTACCAGCATGTCTTCGGAGTGTGGGAGGAAACCCACGCAGGCACAGGGAGAACATGCAAACTCCAGGCAGGAGGTGCCGTGGCTGGGATTTGAACCTCTGGCCCTAGTACTGCCAGGCGGAAGTGCTAACCATTTAGCCACTGTGCTGCTATATATTCATAAGGCCCTTGAAATGCCAGGACAGCACAAATACCCCATTGGAAAGTAAACAGTCCAATGTAATTAGTAAAAGGCATGGCAAGGTTATCATTTTTGTCACAATTTTTTGGAAAATGAAGAAATTAAATAAAGTTTGTTTTTTTCACATTTTTCCCTACATACTGTCATCGGTGCAGTACAGTGACAATCATAACAGTTGTGTACACATTGTGATCATATGATCGCATAGCTATCATGGGATCCCCAGGGTGCTCAAAGCAGTCGGGCGTGCCAGTACACATGAGCCAGGCAACGTATTTTTATGTTGTTGAGCCTGGCCATGCCAACCATCCACAGCAAAAGTACTGTGAGTGGGTGGCAAGTGGCTAACATAGTATTTAAATGTTCTCTTTTTTGTTTGGCACCTTTGTACTTTCCCCTCAACACACACACTTTTAAATTATCATCATTTGTTGTCCACTGTCTCCATTTTACTTTGTTGGTGGCTGGCTTCTTCATCTTTGTTTTCAGGGCTGGCCCACCAATGACATTCACTCTCAATCTTGCAAAAACATCTTATGAGATCTGGTGTGGCTTTTTTTTTTAATTAACTTCTTTCCCAGATCTTGCAAGATAACCTGTTTAACTACAAGAGCTCCCTTGAATGCACTGGTGAGGTACCTTGGTGAGGGGGAACAATTTTGTTTTTTTGGGGGTGTTCAAGTGGATTTGAGGAATGAGGTTATATGATTAAATTATTTAGATAGATTCAAATGTGTTTTTAAGTATCTGAGGATAAACGGCCCACTTTAGACTAGACATAGCCTATTGATTGGATGTCAGGACATGATCAGGGAATGATATTTCCCAGCCAATTGGTTTTATTTGCCAAAAAAGTGGCTATGAGATTTCCCCGAACATCAATATCAGGTCACTATCCTTGCTAAGGGTGTGGTATGGATTTGAAGAGGTGATTCCATACACACAAAAAAATCAAACAAACCTGGCTGGCAAGGCAAGGGAGGGGCAGTGAGCATGTGCCTCTTCCCCTCTTGAACCTTTCTAAACAACTCTTTCTGCATAACTATGGTCCAGTGGATGTGTTGTTCAGAATCTTGAATCCCATTTAAAGTAAGGGCAAGCCAGAAATCCACCCCATGTGAATGAGTAAGTGGTAAAAACCCTGGTACCCTGGTTACTCATTCATGTCCTAGCAATCAAGGAGCTGGAAGCGGCTACTGACATCTGGCTGCAGCTGCCAGAAGTTCAATGGATGAGTGAACTGACCAAATCTGGTGACTTAGTCTGCCCATTTGATGCATAGTAAACTCTACATCAACCCAACTTCAATCCCATCCCTATTTATGACTTATCTATGATTAACAGCAATGTTTAGCTGCGTTGATGTATGCAAGACTTTGTCTAAGTATTTTTTTATTTTAATTATAAGAAACACCTCAGAGACTTTGCAATTTGCAACATTGTACAGCTATAGGCATCAATAATATTTTAATAGCTGCAAAAATATTGAGTCACTTAATACTTTCTTCCATTAGAAATGCAGATGCTTCACTGATATTCCATCTAAGCTCAGCTGTAATGTGCTAAATACATATTTAAAGTAAAGATGATTGGATACACTGCATCTTTCATGAGTGAGAGGAAAAAAGAGAGAGAAAGCAAACTGTAATATGAGTACAAGCGTTTGCTTCTGACCATGAACCTTACAATATTAAGTGAATTCCTGACCATTATTACAAAAGGTACTAAAATGTTGCAAGTGCCTTGAATAATGAGCCATAGATGTAATGAATTTAACCCCAGTTCCCCACTGTCTGTCCTCGTACCATAATTGCACAATTACTCATTGATAGCACACTGCTGGTGATTTCCAGGCATGGGAGTTACAATATATAATCCATGTGATCTATACAGCCTGTTGGGTGTGCTGACTTTCCTATTGTGGAAATATTGGAGCAATTATTGGAGACAATAAGTCTCCTTATTGTTACATCCCTATCTTCGGTATATTGAGTTTGCCATAGTTAGATTAGATTTTGGGTGGGCATTTGTGATTTGTACATGCCAACAGGGAGGAAAGGGGTTCATGCTCACCTTCCTCCCTTCCATGGCCACCCAGGCTGCATGCCTGACTAAGAATCTAATTGGAATTCTAGGGACACCTTGCACGTCCCCCCTCCCCCCCCCCTTTTTGTTTAAAAGATTAAACTGTACTATTCTATAATATCACATGCAGCTATAAGGCATCCCTCAATCATGCGTTTGGAAGGGTTTTTGTATTTTCAATATTGCACATTGAACCACATAAAAAGGCCCTCTCCCTCTGTATAGTAATTTTAAAAAATGTTGTTTAAATAAAAGTTTATTGTCACTTTAATTTGTGAACATTATCTGATTTTGTGATTAAACTTTATATATTTTTTTTTCATAAAAAACTTTATATTTATTTTTTACACTGTTCACATATGTCATTAGAGAAGTCCATGGAGTTTCTATCAAGCTTTCATTAAGAATTAAGAGACTGCAGATGATACAGAAGTGGAAAATAGGCAAGCAGCAGGTCAATTTTAATTAAGAAGTTTCAGCCTAAAGCTACTAGAGACAAAGAACACATTTGGAGGTTTTAATACAAGAATTAACAAACAGCAGAAGATACAGCAGGGGATAATAGGCCTTCTAATAGGATTCTTGCACATAAAATGATTAGTAGATTGACTTCTGTACAACCAGTCTGCCTATACATGGGTCAAAATCCAGCCAGTCCCTGCTGAACTGGTCAAATTTCAATCCATGTATGGCTGGCTGAAAAAGGATTGACAGGTCTCTGAACTGAGAACGCAGGGGCAGTACACAAGAATATGTGACCTACCACACTGCATTTCACAGTAATTAAACACAATATTTCACAGTGTGACAATGTACAGCAACTAAATCTCCCAGCACAAACTGTCAATTTTACCTAAACTACTCCCAAAACACAATGGCAAATAGCTGCTTGGAACCAGGGGCGGACTGACAATCCATGGGGCCCCTGGGCAATAGGGGATCATGGGGCCCCTGTGTCCTTGCCCATGCCCAAAAAAGCCTATGCAAAAGCTAATGAAAGGTACCAGGGGCATCTCATGGGGGCCCCCTACTGAACCCAGGCCCTTGGGCAGTGCCCGAGTGCTCAAATGGTCAGTCCGCCCCTGCTTGGAACCCACTCTTTTATAGTGAGGTTGCTGGCACATTACAAAATCCCCTATTGGACCTTCTACACCAGCTGTATTAAGTTCAAAGGTCAGGTGATACATTATGGTTACAAAGAGTTCAGTCTGATGAATATCACCAAACATTTGCTGGGACTGTGAACCTCAAAAATGCAGTGTTCACCACAAATCCGTAGTAATGGCTAACCCAAACCTCATTCCTAACAATTGGGTGTTCAAAAAGAATACAGCTTTGCTTTAGTTACTAAGCTAAAAGAACGTACACATTGCAAAGTTACATTCACTTTCCTAAATGAACAGCTTTTATTATTTCTCCTCAAACTCAATATATATTCATACTGATAACTGCTGCAGTGGCACCTACACTGATCAGCCATAACTTTATGACCACTGACAGTTTAAGTGAATAACATTGATTATCTCATTACAATTCCATCTGAACGACAGTGGGATATATTCGGCAGCAAGTAAACGTGTCGTCTTTGAAGTTGATGCGTAGAAAGCAGAAAAAATGAGCATCTTAGTTTGTTGTATATGGAGATAAATAGCCACAGACTATGCAGAGTGCACATACTTACCCATGTCCACAGTCAAAAGCACCTACAATGGGCACATGAGCATCAGAATTGGACCACAAACCAATGCAAGAAGGTGGCCTGGTCTGCTAAATCATGTTTTCTTTTACATTATGTGGATGTACTGGTGCATGGCCGTTTCTTACCTGGGGTAGAGATGGCACAAGGAAGAAGCCAAGCCAGTGGAGGCAGTGTAAAGCTTTGAGCAATGTGTTGCTGGGAAACCCTGTGTTCTGCCATTCATGTGTATGTTATTTTCATTTGTTCCACCCACCCAAGTACACCCCTTCATGGAAATGATATTCCCTGATGTCAGTGGCCTCTTTGAGCAGAATAATGTGCCATACAACATTGCAACAAATATTTGAGGAAAACAACAACAAGTTTCAGGTGCTGACATGGCCTTTAAATTCTACAGATCTGTGGGATGGTCTGGAAAAAAAAGTCTGATTCACGGAGGCCCCATCATGCAACTTAAAGGATCTACTACTGACAGCTTGGTGCCAGATACCACAGCATACCTTCAGAGGCTAGTGGCATCCATTCCTCGATGGGTCAGGGCTGTTTTGGTGGCCAAAGGGGGATCCACCCAATATTAGAGGGATGGTCATAAAGTTATGGTTGACTGATGTACATTACTGCTGTTGGTTGGATTCTTTGGAAGCAGATAAACCATGTAGATGGCCTCTGATGAATGTCTGAATATCCAGTTTGCTTCAGATATTAATTATTCTATCAATTAAAAACACTGCATAAAAACATGATTTCCTGTTTAAAGTGCATGTTGCTATTTCTCCCTTGTAACTGAATGAACTGAATGCTTATACTGTTTATTCATGTGCAGATAGGGTTATATAATATGTATCTTTATTGGGTGTGGTCAATATATTAGGCTGTCCCTGATACTGACCACCATTTACTGACATGTGCATTTGGTGCAGGTGACAAATGCAATTGGTGTGTGGCATGCAATAAAATTGTATAAGAAACACACTCACACACATGCAAGTATAGTTTGTCCACATGTTCCTTCCAGAATTTTAGTACCCTAGGTACCACTAAATGCACGGGCTGTCCAACAACTGTTGTGTACAGTAACTGGTTCTTACATAAAAAGTAAAAAAAAAATAATTGCCATGCCTTGTGGAGCCTTTACTAACCTTTTACCAATTCATTGTTAGTCAGTGGAAAAAATGCCTCCTTCATTGGTGGCCATTAGAAAGAATGCAACCCTTACAGACAGCTAAAAAAATAATAGAGTCATGCTGTTAGTTTTGCCAAGTAATGCTGGTCCTGGAACTATGCAAGTACCATCAGATGGAAGATCAACCAGTGACTGCTCAAGGAACCCTAGAAACCTCTAGAGGAACTTTGGGGATTCCATTGAACGCTGACTGATAGTGGCTGGCATGGACAAAAAGATTAGTGATGAGCAAACTGGATTGAAAACAGGGCAAAACGATAAATCAGGAATTGTAGCTTTTTGTATTCTTCTGCATGTACACAGAAGAATCTGTCCAGTGGGCAGAAAATTAAAGAATGCATGAAGTTTGATTGCCTGGATTCTCCACAGATCAGACAAGTCTACTGTAAAAAAGTGATGAATCTGTGATTTTCTTAATTTGATCACCACAGAGGATGAAGGAGAATATGACTGGGAAGTATATGTTATTACTAGAATATGCTTACAAATCCTACTGCTGGATTATGCGTTTTGGATAATTACAGTTTGAATGTGTAAAAACAAACAATTTGATCAAACATAAAAAAGACAAAAACAAAACTCAATCAAGGAAACAATAGGCCTAAGCACAGCTTACTTTTGTGAATAACTCAGCGATGATATATACAGCAAGTGCTTAGTTTTATACAGTTGGTTTACATTATACTGTTTATTTAAAGCTGTATTAAATCCAAAACCAAAAATATAACATATTACTGCTTCAAAATCCTTTGATGTGGTAACTGCATTACTCTTCTTTTTTTCCCTCTGTTTTCACCTGGTGATTTGGCAAGTAACACACGTCATGTATTCGAGTGCCCCCACTCTGGAAGAAGAAGCACAGGGGCATCTTTGGAATGCAGCATTGTCAGTCTAGAGGGACAGGAGTGTTAGATGTACTAGCAGATCTAGATACACTAACAAATTGAAGCCAGACTCCAGCTCACAATGCAGTTACACAAGCCGTTACAGCAACAGTCTTTTTCTTTTGGAATAAAAGTATTACATGAATAAATAACTGATCATTGTAAGCAACCCTGTAAGTGGTAAATGATTTGACTTAACATTCTACCTGCTACATTTGCAGGATGCTTGTTCTGTTGAAAAACAACAGACTTACTGGCTGGATCTAAATGAAAACAAAGGTAAGAAAGCCTAAAAGAAGAAAACGAATGCAGACATCACATCTACCGTATGAATTGGCAAGCTGCAATATAATAGATGTTTGTTTTTGGGTGTAATACCACTTTTATAAAGGAAATAGAATTAAAAATAAAGAAGGAAAGGTGATAACTATAGAAGGTGAGATACACGGCTGATCAAAACAATAGAATGAAGTACAATATAGAAGTGGAAGTGGAGAGATGTCCGAAAAAACCTTATTCTGTAGAGATAACAAATTATGAGATAATGAAAGGAATACAAAGCTTGACTAACAAGGTCACAGGCACTGATAAGATACTAACTGAACATGTTAAAATGGACAGGAAATAAAGTAAAAGAATAGTTTTCCTAAAACACAAAAGGCATTTACCAAGGTGAGGACATTCCCCAAAAAAGGCTACAGATTATTTTAAAAGCAATCCCCCCAAATTTGCCACACAACTTGACAGGCATCATAGAACAGCCCTGACACCACATGCAATGAAGGTTTTACTAAAGGAGATTTATGGCAACATCCCCTTTTGATTCCCAATGCGGCAGGCTTTAATGAGCTTAGGCTCCATGGGATTGTGAACCTGAAAATAAAGCTTACTGAAGCCTGTCAAAGCACCTTCCATAGCTACACACACACAACTGGTAAGGTTCACCTGGCGATGGACTAGTTCCTAGGCTGTTCGGATGAGCCCTGTTACTCTCAAAACCATCCACTCAAAAAAGGTGCCAAACGAAACAGAAAGCCCATGGTGCTCTCTCAGCAGTCTCTCCCTGCTAACAACAGCTGAAGACTCTGAATTTGAAGGAGAAACAACCAACCACCTAACAACTATAGAAGCTCCTGTTATAAAACTTTTAAAACCCACTAGAAGCCATGGATACTGCTGTATTCAGACCATACACCACAACCCTGTGAAGCAGAGAACTGACTTTTCTCACTAGAGGACGATTTGACTAAAGCACAGTGAACCATTAGTGAGATGTGCATTAACCGGGTCAACTTCTGGAAAAATCAGCAGGTCTTGAAAACAGATTTCAGAGAAACAATTACTATGTAATTGTGCTCCCTGAATTTTACAAACTGGCTACTCTGCCTCTTCTCGGCTCTTAGAGCATACCTTCCTTGCTGGACCTAGACTGCTGCTGCAAAGTGGATTGAGCACACAGAGTGGGGCCCATGAAACAAAATGCAACATTCTTTTACCCAGTAATGTGGAAGTATCTGGACTGAACTGATTTCAATCCCAAATCAATGCAATTGCATAGAAATAACCTTCTCCTCTTTGTGGATTATTCTGCAAATGTGAGCAGCAAGAGAAAATTGTTTGCAAGAGTCTGCACAACTGTATTTTGTCACCAGATCCAGTTTTAGACTGGCTTACCTGCATGAGTTCATCTGCAAATGCTGGACAAAAAAAGCACTCATTCATTAATCCCAAGGAAGCCATGTTTCACAATCTTCACCTTGTTCAATCAGGGAACTATTTGAATTCATTGAGAACATGCTAAGTGTACTCTTAATGGTGCCTGTCTTGAGTGAGCAACCTCTTGTGTTTAATACAAAGCAGGGTAGCTGCCCTGAGTGGGACCCATAAGCTAGCAGTGATCTCTGTAATAATAGTGTCTACTATGGTGATTTACAGGTTCCACAGGGATCAAACATGTATGACACATGCACACTCACATTTGTTCAAGCTGGACAAAAAAGCTATGCAAAAACATGTAGTCCAGAACATAAAAAAGTACTGCTCTGGTGCTCCTAACACTGATATCAACCAATATGACATGTTCAGTAATAGACTGGTGCAGATCATGTAAAAAAGCTTGTCAGGGTTCAATATAATCCAAAAAAATGAATGACAATCGCACTCAGGATGCTAATGCACTGTGACCAGAAATAAACCAGATAGTGTAGGATGGCTTCAGTTCTGCTCTTCACGTGCAGGAGAGGTCCCTCAGACGTGTTTCATCTCCCTGTGGGCTTCATTGGAAAAATGCAAATTTTGCAAAGCTATACTTCAGATTTAAATATGATTACTGATGTGTTGTTTATATACAGTACTTACTGTATACCCTGTGTTTCAAAAGTGATGAATGATACTTTAAATGTTATCTCCTGCAATGTAAAAGTTTAAGTTCACCTATAATATAAACAAAATATCAAAAATCCTTAGACGTCTGGCTAAATTGAAGGTGGAAAAAAGCAATGTTGCAAGAAATCCATTTGATAAACACCAATGTCCCATGACTTTGCAAATCCTGGGTTTGTGGTGTCGTAGGTGCACCCTCAAATGGTAGAAAGGTGGGGGTAGCAATCCATCTTCTTAGGCTTTACCACATGTCATCAAATCTACATTTATTGATGATGAGGGGTGGAGAGTATAAATGCATATATGGTAAATAACAGTGAATATATGTTTTACAGAATTTATGCTCCCAACTTCCCTACTGTCAATAAGATTGTCAGTGATGACATGAATACTGTGATTTCAGAGGCTGGGGACCATAGCTCCTTTATATGTTCCCAATTGCAGGTGCTAACATCCCCCTCCCCTTTAGTGGTGCAACCTATACTGTAGATGATTATTGCTGTGGAACGTCTTTCTATTTTGCTGTTGTATTAATCTTCATTAGTGCGGACAGGGTTAAAATGAATATTTATTAATGAAGTAGTGCAGCCATCTTTAAGGAGACTACTTTGCAGTGCTCATCTATGGAGTGATTCCAGTGCAGGGAGGCAGCAGATTTTGCTGGGTGTGCAATGAGTGATTGATTGATCCCTTCTGAAGCAGCCACATGGGCGAGGCGAAATGCATCAAGGTGCAGCATAGAGACGTTATCATTACTGTCAGGAAGCCTGGCTGCTCAGCTGGTGTATGGAGGTGGGAGTCTGAAGTTTTTAAAGTTATGTGTGATTGATTTTCATTAAGCAGTTGAAATTATGCACTGATTCCTTGGTGCACTGTACTTGTGAGTGGTTTTATCTTATGGTTTTAATAAAGTGTTAGATTTTGTGATTATATTGAACAATGTGGAGTTTTCTGTTTGCCTTGAGTGAATGAGCCTGGTTTTTCCCTTTACCATATGGGAGAAGCTGGAGGTCTAATACTGAGGTGTTTGCTCATCAAGTGGCTTGTGGGAACTGCTGTTTTTTACTCTCTGGTGTAAGGAAAAGGTGCTGATTGACCTATTATATACCAAAAAGGTCTACAGATCTAGGTGATTGAAAGGAAGAAGACCCCCACCCAACTACATAGTCTTACCACCTCAATGGGACAACCGCTTTCTGACCCTAAAGGATTAAATGTACTCTTAGGGCAATATTACCAATTCCTATATTTGAACAAGGGAGGAACTGTGGACAGTGAATAAGGACATTGGTTGCTATAGAGTCTATGGCTGCCAAAATTGCAGAATGCTCAGTAAGAATCTGTGAGTTCAGAAATTACAGCAGCTGAAGTGGATGGAGCTATATACTGTATGGTCTAGGGGAGCAGAGGATCCAAGGCCGGAGGGTTACACATTCAAATTTTATAAAGCCCTGAAAGACCATATAGTGCTCATATCACAGTTAGTTTATAGTGATTTATGGAAGGATGAGAGTTGTCTACCAATGGGTGATGAGGATTACATAAAGGTGCTACCAAAGAAACTAATAAATCTCACACAGTCAGGTTCATATTGGACAATTTCCCTTGTCAACATCAATGTAAAAACACTGTCTAAACACATAGTAAATAAGATAGCCATGCTGACTCCACCATGTATGGTTTGCCCACTGTGAGGGTACATAGCTTGCTCTTGCTGGCTCCACACTTAAACTCTTACTCTTTAATCTTGCAATTAAGCCTTTATCCAGATACTTGCTTAGGTACACCACAAATCCAAAAAAGACCTGGTGAATGGCACCAAAAATTGAAGGAAGCCTCAACATCCCCATTATCAGGGTTTACAACTTAGCATGTCTCATGTGCCAAATTCTTGGTTGGTCAAAAATGGCATCACAATACTCACTACATTTTTGAGGAGATGGTTGAAGAACCATGATCACCAACAGCTCTTTTTCATGCTAGGAAAACCAAAATTTCCCCCATCTCGAAACCAACTCCCTTGATTCAGAAATGCATATGTGGTTTTGAAAAAAAACAAACAGAAATTTAATTCCCATCCCTATATTTCTAAATAATGGGAAGTCCTTAGTTTCTACAGGATCAGTAAAATGGTGCTTTCTCCCTATGGAGATCACCAGAATAGGCCATTTATTTGACAGATACACTCTAAACCCTTTTCAACATTATGTATTCCCTACAACATACCCCAGGTTAATTTTTTGTACAATTCCAAACTAATGCACTATTGAAAGTGCAAAACACTTTCCCTTCTAGCTCCATAAGACTCTCTTTCTCTTTACTATGGGGCCACACCTAGTCCATTGCTTCACTATACCCACAAATGTCCTATTAGCACTGGACTAATTGTTCTCAAATGTCAGCATGGCTTCCTAGCATATGACATATGTTACATAATTAGCAGGGAGGTCTATAAGTTTGGAACAGTACTATAAATGAGACCTGGAGGGAAACTAAATTTTAAATGCTGCACAGAGGGTACTACAGAGGGTACTATGCATTTGAATTTTTTTTTTTTAATTGGGACCCCAATCCATACCTTCAATGATGCCCTGCGTGTAAAAGGGAGCATATGGGATTGCCTGCATGTTTCATGATTTTGGAAATATGAAATCAGGTTTATCACTATGTTTCAGAACTTATCTTTAACTTTAAGAAGAATTCCAGGTATGGTATACTTTTACATTGTTTCATTGGTTCAGCATGGGATAATGCAACTATGCATCTGTTATGTCTAATTGGTCCCCTGGTAGCTGGAAATCATTGGTATGCTGTAATACATGGTACACTTAAATACCCTTTTCCATTACTGTATAATGTGACGAAATAATAAAAAAAGTTATTAAAGAAAAAAGTAACCTACATCTGCATATGTTCAAGACACCAAGAGAAAATCAACCCATTACAAAATGGCTTTTGGTAAAAAGTTGGCACCATTAAGAACCTCACCACATGGAAATCCCTACTAGCAAATCAGATCAACAAGCAACAGAAAACATATCTATGGTTTAACTTTATCAAGACATTTGATTGTGTTGAGAGTGACATAAAAATGCCTATGAAATGTGCTGGCCTTGGTCCCTTTGTTTCTTGGGGGATTTTTACAATAAAAGCATCACTGCCCATAAGCCAGAAGCATGGGGGATGACACTGATGTCATTTTCTAGGCTAAGGAAAAATTACAGAGTCACAAGACATTAGAACTGCTTAAATTAGATAAGAGTTGCTTGTGAACTTGGAGCATTTTAAAGAAATGTTTAAGTTAAGTTGTTTATGTAATTAGAAATGTTTACTGGTTTATGCCGTTAGGATTGGGGGTATTAAATAAGAGTTGTTTGTCCAGTAAAGTGACTGGGTGTGATTACTGGGTGTGAATGAGTAGTGCTTCCTGGGATGGGTGAGGCGCCGCCCATTTTGGGAGTGTGGCCAGAAGCACTGAACCAGGATACTTTAGATCCCAAGAGAATTAGAGGTTTCTTAGCTGATGTACCCAAGGACTGGGAGCCCCCATTAACATGGCCTGATGAAAGCATTATTGAGGACATACCTGACCAGTCTGAGGACTGGACTGCAGGCCCTGTTCAGTGCCATAAAGCTGTTTGTAATGAGGATTTTGTCATCATTAGACATGAGAAGGTGTCTGAGGATTACTGTCACCAGGAATTACAACACATGATTGAAACTTTTAAACAGAGACCAGGGGAGCCCCTGGATGTCTGGGCTGTCCGTTTATATGAGGGAGGGGCAACTGATGTCCTGTTAGACAGATATGAGTCCAATAAATTTGCTTCAGTTACTACAGAACCAGTAGTGCAGTGGGCAATTAGACAGGGTCCTGAACAGACAGATGAGGTAGAAAGCTTTTGAGGCATAGTACAGAGGGGCCTTTGGCACTGCTTCCCTACACAAATTGACTGGCCTGTTAATGGTAAGCCCTGGCATGACTTATCTGATGCCGTTAGGTGGATGAAATATGAGACTGCTAGACTAGCTATAAAAATTGTCCGGTTGCCAGATATAATGATATGCCCATTAACCCCTCAAGTGCGGAAGTTGATGATTAAATATGCCTCTGCTCCTTATATACAGGTTGTGCTGACCCTGCTGATAAATGACAGGTCAGCCAGTTGGGAGAATGGTCTTAACAAGGGGAACTGCGTGCCCCACGGCACCCTCAATTTTCCAGACCACAGGCTAATCAGCCCCCGAGGCAAAGTGAAGCAAATTCCATGCCACTCCATTGTGAGCTGTTCTCTGCACTGATAAGAGATGGTGTACCTAGAGAACAGATAGATGGCATGGACACAGAAAAACTTTATGCTCTGTATAAAAAGAAGGGATTGCATAAGAAGGTGAATAATATGAGACAGAAACCAGACCTTATGTTCCCATCAGCCCCACCCATGGATTTGTCCCTACCTAAACCACCACCTTTTGGGGACACAGGGGTTGCTAATCTTCTTTATCCTAATTTGCCTTCAGCCCCACCATCTTCCCCTATTTTGGATTTGTCAGTCCCTAAAGCCACAGCGGGCAGTGTACTCCCTCAACCCTCAGCACCCATTGCAGTTTTAGCTTCCCGGCAATTGGAAGAGGTAGAGCATAAACCTGAGACCTTGGGGAAAAAGTTGGATGCTGCCTTGGATGCTCTGGCCCACTCAGGCCCTGATGATAACAGGGAGGAAATCATGCAACACCATGACAAAATAATTGAGGAGACCATTAAAGAGAATGCCCTTGATTTTAATCTACTTAATAAGCTGTTAGAAGAATCTTTGGCTCATAAGCAGCTAGACACTCTTCCCAAATAGGATGATGGCCAAGCCCCACATGTCCCAAGTATTCAGCAAGTAAATTCAGTAGATCCCTCAATTCATTTTATTTTTAATGCTGAAACCCGCCCCCATTTAAATTAACTAGCGGAATGGTAATATTCAAACAGTTAGGGCACTTGTGGATACGAGAGCTGAGGCCACATTAATTTATGGAGACCCTAGAAAGCACAAGGGATTCCCAGCAGTAGTCACAGGACTAGGAGGGAAAGAGGTAAAAGCAGT
This sequence comes from Staurois parvus, assembly GCF_062004578.1. Lineage (NCBI taxonomy): Eukaryota > Metazoa > Chordata > Amphibia > Anura > Ranidae > Staurois > Staurois parvus. The sequence continues at coordinate 5,346,081 of NW_028317979.1, read as the reverse complement.
TAGTACTGAGGTAGAATTAGAGATAGGAAAAACCCCTTGTATGAAGTACAGAGTTTTGATTGTGACAATCAAGGAATACATTATTGGGATGGACATCTTGAGAGGTATGACCTTGCATTTGACAGATGGCACTTATTCATTTGAAGTTCACAAAGCTGAAGTTAGATTAGGGGAAGCTAAGGACATATTGGTAGGCATATTGCAGATACCACCAGTAATATTGCCCCCCGCAACGCAAAAGGTGTATACAAAACAGTATCGTATACCTGGGGAACATCGGGAGATTACTCAAACAATTGAGGGCCTCCTCAAAGCAGGAATTATAAAGACAATCATTTCTGCTTGAAATTCAGCCATTTGGCCATTGCTTAAACCGTACGGTACTTTTCGCATGACTGTGGACTACCGAGCACTCAACAAAGTGACCCCACCATTGGGCTCTTTATATTTTGGAGACAACACATCCCTCATTTTGGCCAGGCTTTATTGCCCCTATATCAGGTTACCCATAAAAAGAAGGAATTTGATTGGGGTAGGGAACAACAGTTGGCTTTTGAAACATCCAGATAGTCCAGCAAGCCCTGGACTTATGGCCCTTATGCCCCGGGGATGTAGATTTGCAAGTGTCAGTGCAAGATTAGAGGGCTAGCTGAAGCTTATGGCAGAAACAGAACAGGAAGTGGGTCCCTTTGGGATTTTAGACCCGTAAATTGCCATAGGCTGGAGAAAGCTATACTTCATTTGAGAAACAGTTGCTAGCCTGCTATTGGACACTGATAGACACAGAACAGTTGACATTGAATCATGCTGTGATTTTGAGACCAGAAATCCCATTTATCCAGTGGGTAATGAGTCCCCCAAAGTCTCACAAGATTGGCCATGCCCAAGAGGCCAGTGTCATTAAATGGAAATGGTACCTACAAGATAGGGCTAAAGTAGGGCCTGCAGGTGTCTCTACTATTCATGTACAGGTAGCACGTGAGGCCCTAACAACCTCTTTAGATAATCCACATCAGCAAGTGGAATAACCTATGAAATGGGGTAAGCCTTTCAGTGAATTCATACCTGAAGAGCAGCAACATACTTGGTTCACTGATGGCTCTGATAAATATAAAGGAGCAGAGCACCACTGGAAAGCTGTGGCCTACGGGCCTGTTAACAAACTATTTTTGCAGAAAGAAGGAAAAGGTAAGAGCAGCCACAATGGGACTCTGCACCTATTCAGGAAAATTGTGCCTATGATTTAAGCAGAGTACTCTCACCCCCTTGTGTGTTATTATACACAGCCATCAGGAGGGTATGGAAAGGTTTTATGGATGGTAGAGATAGTTCATCACTACTGGGAAGCAGTAGATTCACGGACATTTGATGGGACAATGGACACTACTCTAGAGGGTTAAGCAACATACACATTTGAAGTAAAGAAAATGAAGGATTGTTTTTTTGTACTAATGCTACCTTAAGAGAATAACCATGAGTGGTAGAGGTGTTAATCAAGTGGAGCAGGTACTGTGGGCCTTTGTTTCCACCAAGGAACCCCAGCCAATGGGAAGTGCACAACTCATTGATTCAATCACTGCAGGCTGTGTACTTGGCTGAGGACTAGAGATGAGCGAAGAAATGAAAAATTCGATTCGACTGATTCGGCGAATTCGTGGACAATATTCGATTCGAGTCGAATAAATTCGCTGTGAATTTAACTTAAAAAAGGGTGTTTCTAGGCTTCAGAGAGACTTAATATTAGTGCAGAACACTGTACCTTTAATTTAAATGCCCTTGGAGTCTGCTGGGGAAGAGAAATAATACTGTCTGTCAGTATGACATGCAGATGAGTGCCGTCGATCTTAGAATCACTGCACACTTCACTCCTTTGGCCAGTCACGGGGCCAAAACCAGTGTTTGGAGCCACAGTGTGGCGGTGGAGGCAGCAGCAATGGGAGGCCATACAGCAACCTATGACAAAATGGAAACCAGCAGGAGCGTGAGGAGACCTGAAAGTGGCACATGGCAGAGTGGGAGCAATGGGAGGCGGTACAGGGACCCAGGTCACACTATGGGCCCAGCAGCAGCGTGACCAGGCGGTACGGGGGCCCATGGCCGATATGGGGCTTGGTGGCACCTATGGAAGGCCTGTAATCTGCCAGCAACCTATGACAAAATGGACAACCGCAGGAGTGTGAGGAGATTTCAAAGTGGCACATGGCAGAGTGGAAGCAATGGGAGGCCGTACAGGGACCCAGGTCACACTGTGGGACCAGCATCAGCGTGAACAGGCGGTACGGGGGCCCATGGCCGATTTGACCTCATTCATCCCATAGTCCTGCCGACTCACGAATAGCGTGGCCTCCTCAAAGGGCCTGAGCAAGCGCAGGTGTCACACATGAGCTGCCAATGGCTGACATCTAAGTTACACAGGGAGTACCTTTATCCGCTTTTAACATCAGGAAATCTGTGATGGCCTTTAGCTGTTCGTAAAGGCGGTCTAACATATGTAGGGTTGAATTCCACCTTGTTGCAACGTCACAGCATGAGGAGTCGGTACGGGGGCCCATGGCAGATTACATGTCTGGCAGCAGCTACAGGGACCCAGGTCACACTATGGGCCCAGCAGCAGCGTGACCAGGCGGTACGGGGGCCCATGGCCGATATGGGGCTTGGTGGCACCTATGGAAGGCCTGTAATCTGCCAGCAACCTATGACAAAATGGACAACCGCAGGAGTGTGAGGAGATTTCAAAGTGGCACATGGCAGAGTGGAAGCAATGGGAGGCCGTACAGGGACCCAGGTCACACTGTGGGACCAGCATCAGCGTGAACAGGCGGTACGGGGGCCCATGGCCGATTTGACCTCATTCATCCCATAGTCCTGCCGACTCACGAATAGCGTGGCCTCCTCAAAGGGCCTGAGCAAGCGCAGGTGTCACACATGAGCTGCCAATGGCTGACATCTAAGTTACACAGGGAGTACCTTTATCCGCTTTTAACATCAGGAAATCTGTGATGGCCTTTAGCTGTTCGTAAAGGCGGTCTAACATATGTAGGGTTGAATTCCACCTTGTTGCAACGTCACAGCATGAGGAGTCGGTACGGGGGCCCATGGCAGATTACATGTCTGGCAGCAGCTATGTGAGGCCCGTAATCTGCCTGCACCCTATGTCAAAAAATTTAACACACCAGCAGTGTGAAGAGACCTGAAAGTGGCACATGGCAGCAGAGTGTGGCGATGGAGACAGCAGCAATGGGAGGCCGTACAGGGACCCATGAGAGACTCTAGACTTGGCAGCAGCATGAGGAGGCGGTATATAGGGGCCCATGGCAGATTAGGGGCCTGGCAGCAGCTATGTGAGGCCCGTAATCTGCCTGCACCCTATGTCAAAAAATTTAACACACCAGCAGTGTGAAGAGACCTGAAAGTGGCACATGGCAGCAGAGTGTGGCGATGGAGACAGCAGCAATGGGAGGCCATACAGGGACCCATGACAGACTCTGGACTTGGCAGCAGCATGAGGAGGCGGTATATAGGGGCCCATGGCAGATTAGGGGCCTGGCAGCAGCTATGTGAGGCCCGTAATCTGCCTGCACCCTATGTCAAAAAATTTAACACACCAGCAGTGTGAAGAGACCTGAAAGTGGCACATGGCAGCAGAGTGTGGCGATGGAGACAGCAGCAATGGGAGGCCGTACAGGGACCCATGAGAGACTCTAGACTTGGCAGCAGCATGAGGAGGCGGTATATAGGGGCCCATGGCAGATTAGGGGCCTGGCAGCAGCTATGTGAGGCCCGTAATCTGCCTGCACCCTATGTCAAAAAATTTAACACACCAGCAGTGTGAAGAGACCTGAAAGTGGCACATGGCAGCAGAGTGTGGCGATGGAGACAGCAGCAATGGGAGGCCGTACAGGGACCCATGAGAGACTCTAGACTTGGCAGCAGCATGAGGAGGCGGTATATAGGGGCCCATGGCAGATTAGGGGCCTGGCAGCAGCTATGTGAGGCCCGTAATCTGCCTGCACCCTATGTCAAAAAATTTAACACACCAGCAGTGTGAAGAGACCTGAAAGTGGCACATGGCAGCAGAGTGTGGCGATGGAGACAGCAGCAATGGGAGGCCATACAGGGACCCATGACAGACTCTGGACTTGGCAGCAGCATGAGGAGGCGGTATATAGGGGCCCATGGCAGATTAGGGGCCTGGCAGCAGCTATGTGAGGCCCGTAATCTGCCTGCACCCTATGTCAAAAAATTTAACACACCAGCAGTGTGAAGAGACCTGAAAGTGGCACATGGCAGCAGAGTGTGGCGATGGAGACAGCAGCAATGGGAGGCCGTACAGGGACCCATGAGAGACTCTAGACTTGGCAGCAGCATGAGGAGGCGGTATATAGGGGCCCATGGCAGATTAGGGGCCTGGCAGCAGCTATGTGAGGCCCGTAATCTGCCTGCACCCTATGTCAAAAAATTTAACACACCAGCAGTGTGAAGAGACCTGAAAGTGGCACATGGCAGCAGAGTGTGGCGATGGAGACAGCAGCAATGGGAGGCCGTACAGGGACCCATGACAGACTCTAGACTTGGCAGCAGCATGAGGAGGCGGTATATAGGGGCCCATGGCAGATTAGGGGCCTGGCAGCAGCTATGTGAGGCCCGTAATCTGCCTGCACCCTATGTCAAAAAATTAAACACACCAGCAGTGTGAAGAGACCTGAAAGTGGCACATGGCAGCAGAGTGTGGCGATGGAGACAGCAGCAATGGGAGGCCTTACAGGGACCCATGACAGACTCTGGACTTGGCAGCAGCATGAGGAGGCGGTATATAGGGGCCCATGGCAGATTAGGGGCCTGGCAGCAGCTATGTGAGGCCCGTAATCTGCCTGCACCCTATGTCAAAAAATTTAACACACCAGCAGTGTGAAGAGACCTGAAAGTGGCACATGGCAGCAGAGTGTGGCGATGGAGACAGCAGCAATGGGAGGCCGTACAGGGACCCATGAGAGACTCTAGACTTGGCAGCAGCATGAGGAGGCGGTATATAGGGGCCCATGGCAGATTAGGGGCCTGGCAGCAGCTATGTGAGGCCCGTAATCTGCCTGCACCCTATGTCAAAAAATTTAACACACCAGCAGTGTGAAGAGACCTGAAAGTGGCACATGGCAGCAGAGTGTGGCGATGGAGACAGCAGCAATGGGAGGCCGTACAGGGACCCATGACAGACTCTAGACTTGGCAGCAGCATGAGGAGGCGGTATATAGGGGCCCATGGCAGATTAGGGGCCTGGCAGCAGCTATGTGAGGCCCGTAATCTGCCTGCACCCTATGTCAAAAAATTAAACACACCAGCAGTGTGAAGAGACCTGAAAGTGGCACATGGCAGCAGAGTGTGGCGATGGAGACAGCAGCAATGGGAGGCCTTACAGGGACCCATGACAGACTCTGGACTTGGCAGCAGCATGAGGAGGCGGTATATAGGGGCCCATGGCAGATTAGGGGCCTGGCAGCAGCTATGTGAGGCCCGTAATCTGCCTGCACCCTATGTCAAAAAATTTAACACACCAGCAGTGTGAAGAGACCTGAAAGTGGCACATGGCAGCAGAGTGTGGCGATGGAGACAGCAGCAATGGGAGGCCGTACAGGGACCCATGAGAGACTCTAGACTTGGCAGCAGCATGAGGAGGCGGTATATAGGGGCCCATGGCAGATTAGGGGCCTGGCAGCAGCTATGTGAGGCCCGTAATCTGCCTGCACCCTATGTCAAAAAATTTAACACACCAGCAGTGTGAAGAGACCTGAAAGTGGCACATGGCAGCAGAGTGTGGCGATGGAGACAGCAGCAATGGGAGGCCGTACAGGGACCCATGACAGACTCTAGACTTGGCAGCAGCATGAGGAGGCGGTATATAGGGGCCCATGGCAGATTAGGGGCCTGGCAGCAGCTATGTGAGGCCCGTAATCTGCCTGCACCCTATGTCAAAAAATTAAACACACCAGCAGTGTGAAGAGACCTGAAAGTGGCACATGGCAGCAGAGTGTGGCGATGGAGACAGCAGCAATGGGAGGCCGTACAGGGACCCATGACAGACTCTAGACTTGGCAGCAGCATGAGGAGGCGGTATATAGGGGCCCATGGCAGATTAGGGGCCTGGCAGCAGCTATGTGAGGCCCGTAATCTGCCTGCACCCTATGTCAAAAAATTTAACACACCAGCAGTGTGAAGAGACCTGAAAGTGGCACATGGCAGCAGAGTGTGGCGATGGAGACAGCAGCAATGGGAGGCCATACAGGGACCCATGACAGACTCTGGACTTGGCAGCAGCATGAGGAGGCGGTATATAGGGGCCCATGGCAGATTAGGGGCCTGGCAGCAGCTATGTGAGGCCCGTAATCTGCCTGCACCCTATGTCAAAAAATTTAACACACCAGCAGTGTGAAGAGACCTGAAAGTGGCACATGGCAGCAGAGTGTGGCGATGGAGACAGCAGCAATGGGAGGCCGTACAGGGACCCATGACAGACTCTGGACTTGGCAGCAGCATGAGGAGGCGGTATATAGGGGCCCATGGCAGATTAGGGGCCTGGCAGCAGCTATGTGAGGCCCGTAATCTGCCTGCACCCTATGTCAAAAAATTTAACACACCAGCAGTGTGAAGAGACCTGAAAGTGGCACATGGCAGCAGAGTGTGGCGATGGAGACAGCAGCAATGGGAGGCCGTACAGGGACCCATGACAGACTCTAGACTTGGCAGCAGCATGAGGAGGCGGTATATAGGGGCCCATGGCAGATTAGGGGCCTGGCAGCAGCTATGTGAGGCCCGTAATCTGCCTGCACCCTATGTCAAAAAATTAAACACACCAGCAGTGTGAAGAGACCTGAAAGTGGCACATGGCAGCAGAGTGTGGCGATGGAGACAGCAGCAATGGGAGGCCATACAGGGACCCATGACAGACTCTGGACTTGGCAGCAGCATGAGGAGGCGGTATATAGGGGCCCATGGCAGATTAGGGGCCTGGCAGCAGCTATGTGAGGCCCGTAATCTGCCTGCACCCTATGTCAAAAAATTTAACACACCAGCAGTGTGAAGAGACCTGAAAGTGGCACATGGCAGCAGAGTGTGGCGATGGAGACAGCAGCAATGGGAGGCCGTACAGGGACCCATGACAGACTCTAGACTTGGCAGCAGCATGAGGAGGCGGTATATAGGGGCCCATGGCAGATTAGGGGCCTGGCAGCAGCTATGTGAGGCCCGTAATCTGCCTGCACCCTATGTCAAAAAATTTAACACACCAGCAGTGTGAAGAGACCTGAAAGTGGCACATGGCAGCAGAGTGTGGCGATGGAGACAGCAGCAATGGGAGGCCGTACAGGGACCCATGACAGACTCTAGACTTGGCAGCAGCATGAGGAGGCGGTATATAGGGGCCCATGGCAGATTAGGGGCCTGGCAGCAGCTATGTGAGGCCCGTAATCTGCCTGCACCCTATGTCAAAAAATTAAACACACCAGCAGTGTGAAGAGACCTGAAAGTGGCACATGGCAGCAGAGTGTGGCGATGGAGACAGCAGCAATGGGAGGCCATACAGGGACCCATGACAGACTCTGGACTTGGCAGCAGCATGAGGAGGCGGTATATAGGGGCCCATGGCAGATTAGGGGCCTGGCAGCAGCTATGTGAGGCCCGTAATCTGCCTGCACCCTATGTCAAAAAATTTAACACACCAGCAGTGTGAAGAGACCTGAAAGTGGCACATGGCAGCAGAGTGTGGCGATGGAGACAGCAGCAATGGGAGGCCGTACAGGGACCCATGACAGACTCTAGACTTGGCAGCAGCATGAGGAGGCGGTATATAGGGGCCCATGGCAGATTAGGGGCCTGGCAGCAGCTATGTGAGGCCCGTAATCTGCCTGCACCCTATGTCAAAAAATTTAACACACCAGCAGTGTGAAGAGACCTGAAAGTGGCACATGGCAGCAGAGTGTGGCGATGGAGACAGCAGCAATGGGAGGCCATACAGGGACCCATGACAGACTCTGGACTTGGCAGCAGCATGAGGAGGCGGTATATAGGGGCCCATGGCAGATTAGGGGCCTGGCAGCAGCTATAGGAGGCCCGTAATCTGCCAGCACCCTATGTCAAAAAATTAAACACACCAGCAGTGTGAGGAGACCTGAAAGTGGCACATGTTTGAGGCATGATTCATGGCGGATTTAGTCAGTTGTGTCAGGAACTGGTGGTTTGAAATCCAGACTAATCCACGCCTGATTCATTTTCACAAACGTGAGTCTCTCCACACTTTGGGTGGACAGTCGTGTCCTCCGCGGAGTTACAATACCTCCTGCCGCACTAAACACGCGCTCCGATGCCACGCTACTGGCCGGGCATGACAGCCTTTCAAGGGCAAATTCAGCTAGTTGGGGCCAAAGGTCAAGTTTCGTTGCCCAGTAGTCAAGGGGATTGTCTACCTCGGTTGGCAGGGTGCTGTCCAAGTAGGCCCAAGCCTGTTGTTTGAGCTCCTGCTCCAGGTCCACCTGATGCTGCTGCTGCTGCTGCGGCTGGTTAGTAGTTTCCTCATTGCGCTGGTGAAGAAAGCTACTCATCATCGACTGCAGACTGAGGCAGCCACTGCTGGTGGAGCTGCCACTGCTCCTACCACCCCACCCCTCCCCTGCTGCCATGCCAGCGGAACGCGAGCGCACAGGGCCCACAGTGTCTGAGGATGGACGTTGGCGCACAAAGGCAGAGACCAACTGACTACATAGGTGGTTTTTATAGTACGTAATTTTGGCCTCCCTCTCAGCAGGTGTGAAAAAGGCCACCATTTTGGACCGGTAGCGAGGGTCCAACAAGGTGGACAGCCAAAAGTCATCCCTCTGTCTGATGGTTATTATTCGGCTGTCGCTACGCAAGCAACCGAGCATGCTATGGGCCATTTGTGCCAAGGAATGCGAGGGACTCCCTGCCTCCATCTCCACAGCATACTGCCACGGTGCGTCTGGGTCCTCTGTCTCCTCCTCCTCCTCCTCTACCAGATGCTCCTGCTCCTCCACTCCTGTCCGCTGAGTGGAAAAACCACCCATTTCACTCAATAATTCCTGAGCACAAATGTCCTCCTCTACCTCCTCCTCTTCTTCCTGTCCTGCCCCCACAGGGGTCATGTGGCGTTGAGATCTGTGCGCCACGTCTACCGCACCCTGACCAGCCATTGTTAACAGCATTTGTTCCAGGACGTGCAACAGAGGAATGACGTCGTTCATCCCATAGTCCTGCCGACTCACGAATAGCGTGGCCTCCTCAAAGGGCCTGAGCAAGCGGCAGGTGTCACGCATGAGCTGCCAATGGCTGACATCTAAGTTACACAGGGGAGTACCTTTATCCGCTTGTAACATCAGGAAATCGGTGATGGCCTTTCGCTGCTCGTAAAGGCGGTCTAACATGTGTAGGGTTGAATTCCACCTTGTTGCAACGTCGCAGATCAGGCGATGCTGTGGAATTCCGTTCTGCCGCTGCAGCTCAATGAGGGTGTTCTTTGCGGTGTAGGAATGGCTGAAATGCATGCACAGTTTACGTGACATTTTAAGGATGTCTTGCAGTGGGATGGTGGATTTTAGGAACCGCTTGACAACCAGATTGAACACGTGAGCCATGCATGGCGCATGGCACAACCTTCCTTGACGCAGAGCAGACACCATGTTCTTTCCGTTGTCAGTCAACATGGTTCCGATTTTTAGTTTGCGCGGAGACAGCCATCTGTCGATTTCTCTGTTCATTACACTCAGCAGTTCCTCCCCTGTGTGACTACGTTCGCCAAGGCATACCAGGTGCAGCACAGCGTGACACCGTTGCGCCCTGCACATGTGATATGCCGGTCGGGTAATGGGACTTGGCACGGGGGTGGCGGCTGAGGACACGGCGGAAAAAGAGGTGGTAGAGGCGGACATGCTTGCTGGACCAAGGACGTGCAAACGTGGAGGCAAAAGCGTCGTGACCTGTCCAAGTTGCTGGTGCGGCTGTGCCGGCACCACGTTCACCCAGTGGGCCGTAAATGACATGTACTGTCCCTGACCGTAGTTACAGCTCCACACGTCGGCGCTGCCGTGCACTTTGGCAGAGACCGACATGCTCAAAGACTGGCCCACCATCTCTTCTACATGTGAATGCAGGGCTGGCACTGCCTTTTGGGCAAAGAAATGACGGCTTGGCACTCTCCACCGCGGCGCGGCACAAGCCATCATTTCTCGGAAAGGTGCTGAGTCCACCAGTTGGAAAGGGAGGGACTGCAGCACCAGCAACTTGGACAGGAGGACGTTCAGCTTTTGCACCGTCGGGTGCGTGCTCGCAAACTGTTGTCTCTTGGATACGGATTCCAAGAAAGACTGTTGACGGAATCCGAGAAGAGGAGTAGCAGGAGAAGGAGCATCTGAACGAGCGGAAGATGCCAATGAGCGACAACTCCCCTCAGCAGAGGTGTTGGAGCCTTGACTGGCTGATAGAGGGCGATTGACGACGTCGGGTGACGGAGCAAGTAACGGAGCGGGTGATGGAGCGGGGGCTGGGGCAGGCAGAACCGCCGTATGTTTATCACGGTTTTCCCAGGCCACCGAATGGTGACGCTGCATATGCTGACGCAACGCTGTAGTCCCAACATGGGCCCCCTGGCCACGCTTGCATTTCTGGCCACATAGTCGACATACGGCTACGTTTACTTCCTCGGGCGGCTTGAGGAAAAATTGCCACACCACCGAGTAGGAAACTTTGCCCCCGCTACTCTTCACTGGCTGACTGCTACTTCCTCCGTGCGCAACGGCACCACTACTGGCCGTGGTGGTAGGCTGCAGTGGAGCTGGTGCTCTACTCCGTGGACGTTTGGCTCCACTGACACTGATGCGACCCTGCTGCTGTCTCCTGGGCAACCCACCGACTGTTTTGCTCGCTGCCAAGCTGCCACCCTCTTCTCCTGATGATGCGGAAGAAATTGCCTGATGACGACGAGGCTGCCAAGTGCGATCAACCTCCTCATCATCAAGTAGGGTCTCCGCCTCACTACTAGCCCCCTCGGCTGCGTCTGGGTCAGGAGACAGACCTGTCTCTAGACCGGCTACCGAGCCACTCTCCTCGCCAGTACTTGTTCGCTTGGCTGCTGAAAAGGCCGATGTCTCCCCCCGTTCCTGACCGCCCTCTGTTAGCTCTTCCTCACTGTACAGTGGGGCTGAGCCCACAGCATGCGATACTTCGCTTGGTGAGGGAACAGCAAAGGACAGGGGCAGGTAGAGGACACGTGATTTCAGTGGGCTTGGTCCCGGGCCATGCCAACTAACGGTTGTGTCTGACGTACCCACCGACCGTTGGCTGTAGGTGTCAGAGGTGACCTGGGAAGAGGAAGACGACCGAGCCAACCAATCAATGACGGCAGGGTTGTCGGTGGAGACACGACCGCTGGATGACACCGGGAGCACTGGCCTCTGGCTGCGAATACTGCTGCCTCGACCCCTTCCTCTGCTGCCACGTCTGCTCGCTCCTAAAACATTGCCTCCTCTGCCACTCCTCTGCATGTTGTCTGACATACTATTTAATTCAACGATTAGGTGTCCCTGAGTAACAATTCTCTGGCACTCAGTAACAATTCTGTCTGTCCCTGAGTATGAATTCTGTGGCCCTGAGTAACAATTATGTGTCTGTGCGAGTAACAATTCTGTGTCTGTGCGAGTAACAATTCTGTGTCTGTGCAAGTAACAATTTTGTGTCTGTGCGAGTAACAATTCTCTGGCACTCAGTAACAATTCTGTCTGTCCCTGAGTAACAATTCTCTGGCACTCAGTAACAATTCTGTCTGTCCCTGAGTATGAATTCTGTGGCCCTGAGTAACAATTCTGTGTCTGTGCGAGTAACAATTCTGTGTCTGTGCAAGTAACAATTTTGTGTCTGTGCGAGTAACAATTCTCTGGCACTCAGTAACAATTCTGTCTGTCCCTGAGTAACAATTCTCTGGCACTCAGTAACAATTCTGTCTGTCCCTGAGTATGAATTCTGTGGCCCTGAGTAACAATTCTGTGTCTGTGCGAGTAACAATTCTGTGTCTGTGCAAGTAACAATTTTGTGTCTGTGCGAGTAACAATTCTCTGGCACTCAGTAACAATTCTGTCTGTCCCTGAGTAACAATTCTCTGGCACTCAGTAACAATTCTGTCTGTCCCTGAGTATGAATTCTGTGGCCCTGAGTAACAATTATGTGTCTGTGCGAGTAACAATTCTGTGTCTGTGCGAGTAACAATTCTGTGTCTGTGCAAGTAACAATTTTGTGTCTGTGCGAGTAACAATTCTCTGGCACTCAGTAACAATTCTGTCTGTCCCTGAGTAACAATTCTCTGGCACTCAGTAACAATTCTGTCTGTCCCTGAGTATGAATTCTGTGGCCCTGAGTAACAATTCTGTGTCTGTGCGAGTAACAATTCTGTGTCTGTGCAAGTAACAATTTTGTGTCTGTGCGAGTAACAATTCTCTGGCACTCAGTAACAATTCTGTCTGTCCCTGAGTAACAATTCTCTGGCACTCAGTAACAATTCTGTCTGTCCCTGAGTATGAATTCTGTGGCCCTGAGTAACAATTCTGTGTCTGTGCGAGTAACAATTCTGTGTCTGTGCAAGTAACAATTTTGTGTCTGTGCGAGTAACAATTCTCTGGCACTCAGTAACAATTCTGTCTGTCCCTGAGTAACAATTCTCTGGCACTCAGTAACAATTCTGTCTGTCCCTGAGTAACAATTCTCTGGCACTCAGTAACAATTCTGTCTATCCCTGAGTATGAATTCTGTGGCCCTGAGTAACAATTCTGTGTCTGTGCGAGTAACAATTCTGTGTCTGTGCAAGTAACAATTTTGTGTCTGTGCGAGTAACAATTCTCTGGCACTCAGTAACAATTCTGTCTGTCCCTGAGTAACAATTCTCTGGCACTCAGTAACAATTCTGTCTGTCCCTGAGTAACAATTCTCTGGCACTCAGTAACAATTCTGTCTGTCCCTGAGTATGAATTCTGTGGCCCTGAGTAACAATTCTGTGTCTGTGCGAGTAACAATTCTGTGTCTGTGCAAGTAACAATTTTGTGTCTGTGCGAGTAACAATTCTCTGGCACTCAGTAACAATTCTGTCTGTCCCTGAGTAACAATTCTCTGGCACTCAGTAACAATTCTGTCTGTCCCTGAGTAACAATTCTCTGGCACTCAGTAACAATTCTGTCTATCCCTGAGTATGAATTCTGTGGCCCTGAGTAACAATTCTGTGTCTGTGCGAGTAACAATTCTGTGTCTGTGCAAGTAACAATTTTGTGTCTGTGCGAGTAACAATTCTCTGGCACTCAGTAACAATTCTGTCTGTCCCTGAGTAACAATTCTCTGGCACTCAGTAACAATTCTGTCTGTCCCTGAGTAACAATTCTCTGGCACTCAGTAACAATTCTGTCTATCCCTGAGTATGAATTCTGTGGCCCTGAGTAACAATTCTGTGTCTGTGCGAGTAACAATTCTGTGTCTGTGCAAGTAACAATTTTGTGTCTGTGCGAGTAACAATTCTCTGGCACTCAGTAACAATTCTGTCTGTCCCTGAGTAACAATTCTCTGGCACTCAGTAACAATTCTGTCTGTCCCTGAGTAACAATTCTCTGGCACTCAGTAACAATTCTGTCTGTCCCTGAGTAACAATTCTCTGGCACTCAGTAACAATTCTGTCTGTCCCTGAGTAACAATTCTCTGGCACTCAGTAACAATTCTGTCTGTCCCTGAGTATGAATTCTGTGGCCCTGAGTAACAATTCTGTGTCTGTGCGAGTAACAATTCTGTGTCTGTGCAAGTAACAATTTTGTGTCTGTGCGAGTAACAAATCTCTGGCACTCAGTAACAATTCTGTCTGTCCCTGAGTAACAATTCTCTGGCACTCAGTAACAATTCTGTCTGTCCCTGAGTAACAATTCTCTGGCACTCAGTAACAATTCTGTCTGTCCCTGAGTATGAATTCTGTGGCCCTGAGTAACAATTCTGTGTCTGTGCGAGTAACAATTCTGTGTCTGTGCAAGTAACAATTTTGTGTCTGTGCGAGTAACAATTCTCTGGCACTCAGTAACAATTCTGTCTGTCCCTGAGTAACAATTCTCTGGCACTCAGTAACAATTCTGTCTGTCCCTGAGTAACAATTCTCTGGCACTCAGTAACAATTCTGTCTATCCCTGAGTATGAATTCTGTGGCCCTGAGTAACAATTCTGTGTCTGTGCGAGTAACAATTCTGTGTCTGTGCAAGTAACAATTTTGTGTCTGTGCGAGTAACAATTCTCTGGCACTCAGTAACAATTCTGTCTGTCCCTGAGTAACAATTCTCTGGCACTCAGTAACAATTCTGTCTGTCCCTGAGTAACAATTCTCTGGCACTCAGTAACAATTCTGTCTGTCCCTGAGTAACAATTCTCTGGCACTCAGTAACAATTCTGTCTGTCCCTGAGTAACAATTCTCTGGCACTCAGTAACAATTCTGTCTGTCCCTGAGTAACAATTCTCTGGCACTCAGTAACAATTCTGTCTGTCCCTGAGTAACAATTCTGTCTGTCCCTGAGAATGAATTCTGTGGCCCTGAGTAAGAATTCTCTGGCACTCAGTAACAATTCTGTCTGTCCCTGAGTAACAATTCTCTGGCACTCAGTAACAATTCTGTCTGTCCCTGAGTAAAAATTCTGTGGCCCTAATAACGTTTCTGTGGCCCTAAGTAACAATTCTCTGGCACTGAGTAACAATTCTGTCTGTCCCTGAGTATGAATTCTGTGGCCCTAACTAGCGTTTCTTTGTCCCTAAATAACGATTCTGTGGCCCTCATTAACAAGTCTGTGTCCCTGAGTAATGGTTCTCTGTCCCTAAGTAACTTCTCTCTGTCCCCAATTCTCGTTTCTGTGGCCCTAACTCTGTCCCTGTCCCTAGTACAGAGCGGTCTGCCTCTGTTCAATGACTGCAGGCAAATGAAGATTTCCAAAATGGCCGCTATATATACCTCGACCATTACACAGTGCTGGCTGGCTGGCTGCTGATTGGCTGATGCGATCACATGTCGTTGAGGAATGCATTATGGGGCAGCGCGCCTTGTCTGCGCGCCTTCCCCGACATCCCCGCTCCGTCGCCGCACATGTCAGCCGCCATTTTCGGAAAAATTTCGATTCGCGCGTCCGAATTAGGCTGTTTTTCGGATTCGGCACGAATCGAAATTTTTCCGATATTCGACTCGAATTCCACTTCGGATACTTCGATTCGCTCATCTCTACTGAGGACCACTGCAAATAATGCTGGATGTGTGCACATGCCCCTCGGAGTCACCAGACAGGTATGCCTTACCTGGAGGTGGCTTTGACTATGCCTGAACTGATCAAAGAGATAAAATAACATTTTACCATAGAGTGATGGATGATGGATCAGACTCGCTCCGCTCCCCCACTTCACCTCCTGGGGATTATCTAAAAAGAACAGGTGGTAATTGTACTATACCTGAGGTCAGGTGGCCTAGCTAACAAAACTATGCCCATTACAGTGACATTGAATAGGGGATAAGTAGAAGACAGTGGGCACCCCCAGGACCGAAAGATGGGGAGGATGCTTGGTTGTGCTATTGGTGGTTTGGGAATGTAGATAAGGGACAAGTGATCTTGGGTCTGGCTGCTCCATTAGATCACTCTAGGGGAAGGGATAGACTAGATAAAGGTGGCGGAAACATACAAACTATGCATATGCCAGCACAGGTTGGTACAAGACTTACGGACTATACCTTTAAGTATGATACTAGCCATTGCAGGGCATCTGTAGCCCCTCTCCCTGCACGAAATGTATATTGGTTGTGTGGAGATCGGGTTTACAACACTCCCCCATGTGAGCAACAGGACTCCTGTGTTTTGGGCTTTTTGGTTCCATCCATCTATAAGGTGGACACACTGCCCAAATACCCAGGAGGGCTGTCTCGGTATTCCTGTATCTTCCCTTGGGAGAAATACTCCTGCAACAAGTACCAAAACGTCAGAACCACAGGAGCTGGAAAGTTTTGGAAATCAGTCTTTCCCCAGATAAGTGTGGGGGATTTATACACAAAATTTGATCATTTGCTTAATGTGCTTCAATGCCATAGGTGAGGCTATTTCTGCAGTGCCAGCTGAACAAGAACAAATGAGCCTGGTGGTACTTCAGAACCGGATGGCTCTGTACTACCTCCTGGTGGCCCAAGGTGGTGTTTGCTATGTGGTAGAAGATGGCTGTTGTTCTTTTATAGAGGATGAGACTGGACAAATCTCCCATGAAGTTGAAAGGTTGGAGAAGGTTCAGGCCCATCTTAAGCCTATTAATGACAACCTGGGATATAGCAGGAAGTATCTCAGACTTCTTTAAGGATTTTGAATGGACTTTGAGATTGGGAGGAATGTTTGGCGGGCTGGTTGGAACCTTACTTAAGTGGGCTCTTATTATTAGCGGTTATTTATTGGCTTTAATAATAACATGGAACCTGGGCTGGTATTTGTCAGTGCGATGCCAGCAGACCCCGGAAATCAGTGGGCCAATGCCAAGGGGTGGAATGTAATGCCTATGAAATATGCTGTCCTTGGGCCCTTTGTTTCTTAGGTGATTTTACAATAAAGCATCGCTGCCCATATGCCAGAAGCACGGGGAATGACATTGATGTCATTTTCTAGGCTAAGGGAAACTTACAGAGTCACAAGACATTAGAACTGCTTAAATTAGATAAGAGTTGTTTGTGAGTTGTTTGTGAACTTGTTTGTGCATTTAAGATATGTTTAAGTTAGAAAAGATAAGAAGTTGTTTATGTAGTTAAAAATGTTTACTGGTTTGTGCCATTAGGATTGTTGGTATTGGATAAGAGTTGTTTGTCCAGTAAAGTGACTGGGTGTGACTCTGTTACCTCAAGGAACCTTTTCAGTGTTTTTCTGAATAGCGCTTCCTGGGATG
The DNA here is from genome assembly GCF_062004578.1 of Staurois parvus. Lineage (NCBI taxonomy): Eukaryota > Metazoa > Chordata > Amphibia > Anura > Ranidae > Staurois > Staurois parvus. The sequence goes on along the minus strand of NW_028317979.1, from coordinate 5,329,118 downwards.
GGTGAGGCGCTGCCCATTTTGGGAGTGTGGCCAGAAGCACTGAACTGGGAAATTTTAGAGAGGCCTGGACATGATGAGATCAGAAGCCCTCCCGTGTGAAAGGGGATGCTCTGACGCTGGGACTTTTGCCAAGGCTGCATGGACTCATCAGTCTTGATTGTGTCCTAGGCTTCTCCACGATCTCCTGTGCATTATGATATATGCTCCTGTGTGTTGTGTGATAATACAAGTAGAGGTTTTGACAGTGCAAGAATACTGCAGTTGGATTCTGTTATTTCTTGGGGTGCTGAGTGAATGCTGCATGATGTGCCAGGGCAGCTTTACACTTGGTAGTGTGTCTCTCACATGCTTAGGAACAATGGTATAAGGCTGGTTGATTGTACCTGTGTATTGTGTGTGACTTGCTTTTGGTTTTTGTGTCCAACCTTGTATTACAATGTGAAAAAAGATATCAGTCTCACCAGAGGAACTATCACTCTGCCTCATTCAATATATAATGTATAATTGACCTCAGTCATTGCTGCAACAGATGAAGAGAGAGCACAATAAATGTGTAGGTTTTGAAAAAGACAGGGTGCTTTTTCCTGTGGTGCGTGGGAAGCAGACCAACGTACAGAGCGCCCTGCCATCTAGGCAGAATAAAGAGGGTTGTTAACACAGGATTTCCTCTGAGAGGCCATGTACAAGTAAGACATTTAAAATAAGTTTCTTTTTTCAAAGCTGAACAGTGTTTTTTAGTTTACTGGGGATGTTTGAATACATGTTAACTGTTATTGGAAAAGTGAATTAACCTCCCTAGCGGTATGATTATGTCCATATTTCTGTGCTGAAAGCGGTACATTTTTTTGCATGGAAATATGTATTTTTTTTATTGTAGGCCTGTAATTTTTAGGAATAACTCATTGAAATCTGTCCGAACAAGAGTCTAGTAAACATTCCGGGTAGGATAAAACTTGAAACAAAATCATAAATTATAATTTAATAAATAATCATAAAAAATAATAATATAACAATAATAAATTTAATTCAATAATATAATCAAACCAAAAAAATTGAAATTTGAAATATAGCGCCAAGTTCGCACATTGTTGAGCAAAGTCGCAAAATCGTTTTCAGTGTCTGATGATGAATTTCCCCACAAATCATTATCACTCAATTCTGCAAGTGGTTCTGATTTACTATCGCTGTTCTCTAGTCGGTCTAAAACCGTTTTTGACCTAAAGGGACGCTTTTAGGACGCCATGGACTTTTCTAAGTTTCCAGGCAGAAACAGTCAAAGTGCAGGCAGGGCACATGACAAAGCACTAGGGACAAAATGTATGTGAAATGGTTTGATACAGTAATGTTTTACTATGTCAAATTAATTTCTAAGAAAATGACAGTTTCTAAAAATGTTTAAATTTGCCGCCGTTCCGGCCCCCATACGTCCCAACGCTTGCAGGGACCGGAACACGGAAGCCAGATGCCAGAGGAAATGGCTGGGGACGCTGCAGGGGACACATCACGGGAGCAAAGGACAAGGTAAGCGCTGCAGGGAATCCCTGAGTAACGCCGCATGGTAAGCCCGAGTGTAGCTCGGTTGTTACTGCTTTTGGTACTGAAACTTTACCCCGAGCTACACTTGGGAATACTGCCAGGGAGGTTAAAGCAGCATTACACCCAAAACCAAAAATGTATTATATAGCAGCTTACCAAACATTAGATGTGGTGGCAGTTTTCTTTTCTTTGGCTTTCTTCCCTCTGTTTTTACCTGGTGAGTTTGCCAGTAACACACTTCTTGTATTAATTGGACACAACTCTGGAGGAAAGAAAACAGGAGCCACAGCAGCATTGTCAGTCTGGGAGGGGGGGGGGAGGTTAGTGTTAAATGTACTAGCAGATTTAAATTTACTAAACAAACTGAATCCAAACTCTAGCTCACACTTTATCATCAGGTACAGCAAACAGTGTTTTTCCTTTTGAGATAAAGGTTTTGCATGAATAAATAAAATACAGCAAAAATAGGCAGCACTGTTATTATGCAATGTAATATAATAATGACAATATTAACAACAAAAATTAAAATTCTTCGAGTAAAGTGCTAATATAGTCCTTGTCACCAAGGGGTTTATTTACTAAAGCTGGAGAGTCCAAAATCAGACTCCCTTCTGCATAGAAACCAATCAGCTTCTAACCTCAGCTTGTTCAATGAAGCTTTGGCAATGAAACCTGGAAGCTGATTGGTTTCTATGCAGAAGTGAGTCTGATTTTGGACTCTCCAGCTTTAGTAAATAAACCCCCAAGTGTCTTAAAGTACATCCACCAACTGACAGTGATTCTACAAAACACCAAGATTTATACAATTCTATTCAATGTGCACCACCATGTGTTGATCCCCAAATCTCCACACTTACTGACACACCAGAATGAATGGCTTATCTAGGCATTGAGAAGTATAGAAGCATATTACAGATCAATCTCCTTCCAAAAGCGACTCCTCTCAAATGGTCAAACAGATGAACCTCACGCTTTCTTCTTCATTAAACCATCCTGTGCATTTTCATCATAGTGGACGTAATAAGCAGTTCTCCAAAGTAGGCATAAACAAATGAATGAGTTCTGCAAATAAAGAAAAAAAACACTTCAATAGCAGGATACAGCTCAAAATAATAATAATAAAAATAATATTTATGAACGGGGCGTCACTTCCAATGGGGGAATGAGGTCACTTCCTATGGCCGACCCTGATGCATTACGTCAGGTGCAGATTTAAATGCACTAAACAAATTGAAGTCAAATTCTAGCTCACACTTTATAATCAGGTATAGCAAACACTGTTTTCCTTTAGGGATAAAGGTTTTGCATGAATAAATAAAAGCTGATCATTTTAATCACCGATGCCAGTATTAAATGGTTTGTTTCTTTCATGTAAACTGAAACATTCAGCTGGAGAGCTTGTGCTGAATCGCAAGATGAAGATAGAAGAAAGAAAGCTTAAAAGAGGAAACTAATACAGCCATCACATCTAAGAATTGATAAGCTGCAAAAAATAAATATTTTCTTTTCGGTTTAAAAGTTTTTACACTTTCATGAAATAGCAGAAAAAAAGGAAAGAAGTCTCCATCTAAATAAACCCTCAAAAGACAAAAAAGCATGGTTGTAATCAACAATGTACACAAAGAAGTATAACTAATATTTGAATATGAATGAATAGTACAAGTAACCACTTCCAGTATCTTGGAATATAGATTAGATATAGATTTTCGAAACACAAAAAGCTGATAAGGCATAATATAAGCAAAAAAAAAAAAAAGATCTCTACAAAGGCAAGCCTGTTCTGTTCTCAAATATGGCACAGAAACGTATTTTCTTGTAAACAATTTGATTTACTAAAGGGAATTAGGCTGGTCACTTTTTTAGGCTGGTCACAAATTTCCTTTAGGCTTATCAAAATCATACAATAGGTCAAACCTAAACACCTTCAATTTGAATGCAATCGGGCACACCCTTGCACTACATTGCTGAAGGTAAATTTAAAGGAAGGTGAATAAGAAAATTTTATATTGTATGGCCAGCTTTAGCAAGGGGACAGCCTGATTGTCTTTTGTAAATACACTTCAAAGTTCTAAAAAAAGGAGTTTTGAATTGTGGCTGTACAAGAAAATCTTGAAAATCAGCAGGGCAGACATGGTCATGAATGAAGTGGTGCTGCAAAGAGTCAATAAAGTGAATTCTCCTCTGTTGGAAGGAATATTCAATAGAAAATGCTAATTTTACCATTAACCTGGCAAAAGCAAAGTTCTTAGTTTGAAGTTCACCACAGAATTGCAAGCAGTGATAGTAGTGGTAATGGTAACAATGGAGCAAAGTAAATACAGCTGAATGAAAACATGACCATTTGAGTTCTGTATCTGCTACAGTCATTCAACAATTGCATAGATGTTCATCGTCATCCTAAAAAGCTACTGTTTTAGGAAGGAATTATCTTTTTTTATATAGTTTTGCATTTTTCTAGAGTGTGAACTCAACTGGTGGCCTGACTGGTTTGAGGTGAGATTATATAGTTTGGTGTAAAGCCCCCTTTTTCATAGACCACCAGGTGTTTGGTATGGTGGTACTTTAGACTTTACTAAATAAGTATTAAAAAAAAAAACGCAGGTGGCACTAAAATACAAGACCGTATATATATATATATATATATACAGTATATATATATATGTAGTATATACACAGAACACAATCAGCAAATTAAGCATCACTGATGCATTAAATTAAAATTGTATGCTGTCAGTTCCTGAGAGCAACCAACATGCATAGCATTCACGATTCCTCTAATTAATTCTTAAATAACCAGTTTATTCAACCCTAATTACTACTAAGACATCTTACTTAAGCAGGTGTTGATATAAATTTCAGGTTTGCAAACCATTTTGCTGTTACCAAATATATCTAAAAAGATTGATGCATTTAAAGTAAAGGGTGAACTAAAATATTTCCATATTATCTTTTTGCAGGTTTTGTCTTTAAACTATATTCAGGTGCATACATTTTTATTGAAGTAAGAATGTTCAAATGTATCTAATGCACCTGGAACTGCAGAGATACCACCTAGGTCAGGACAAGGTTCAGATGGCCTCTGCTACTGGGCTGAACTGGGGAATACAGTTCTTACTTCCAAAGTAGGTATCCAGATTATCAGGTCTTGGCACAACAAATGGCTGCAAGGGGGACTCAGGAGAGGCAGCAATTGTGATCTTAGACAAAACGAGTAGCCCATGCCAAGCAAGCAACAAACTTGGAGGTGGAGCAAAATTAGACACAACAGTGGATAAGGCTCTGGTACCAAAGACTAGCTGGGCAGCGGGCACAAAACCATAGGAGGCAGACTGGGCAGTGAGCACAGGAGCATCAGAGACAGGCTGGGCAGCAGGCAGAGGACTATCACCCTGGACATCAGGCAGAGGACCATCAGGCTGGGCAGCAGGAGCAACAGCATCAGGCTGGACAGCAGAAGCGGCAACATTAGGCTGGGCAGCAAGCACAGGGTCAACAAGGTCAGGCAGGTCATCAGGTTCAGGATTGTCAGAGGCAGGCAGGCTGTAGGGGACAGGACCACCAGAGGCAGTCAGATCAGCTGATGCAGGACCCTCAGAGGCAATCAGGTTGTTGAACACATGGGATGGTGCCTATAAACCAGCACTAGTAGCTGCAGCCTGTGAATATCAAAGATGGCCAACATGAGCTCCACACCTCGTTTTCACTAGGGCTAGAACATTCAAGGACCCGGATGTGACATAGTGACACTTCGACGTACGTTTTGCCAAGCGGCGTCTTCAGGAAATCATGGGATGGTGTTGGTTTATAGGCACCATCCCATGTGAGTGCAAAATTGTTTGTTTTATGTTTTTATGCTCATTTAATAAATATTGCACCTAGAAAGATTTTTATCTGTCTAGTTTATCTGATTGGTCTGGCACCAAATCTGCATAAGGATTAGTCCATATCGAACAACATACAAGAATTGGAGGCATGTTGGGAGTCCCTATTCCTTAGCTTATGGCCATAAGCGGAGAGCTGCTGGAGGGGAGTTATTTCCTGAAAGGATGATCAAAAAGTGCATCTGACCACCATTATTGGGGTCAAAAGGTCTGGTGAGTGAGCAATCTGTACTTTCTCTTGTTGGCACGAGATGAAGATATAAGTCACTTTTTCTGGTTCGGTCACAGTTTTAAGAAGTTCAAAGGACTGTCACCTTTATCCAAGCATAATTAACTTGTGAACTTTTATTTATTTATTATTTTTTGGTATATATATGTTTTCTGTATAGGTTGTGGGAATTTAGTATTTACTCTGTGAATCTATTCAATTATAATGGTTTTATTGAGGGCCATGTAGTGATTCACATATTTATATGTAGCGCCTACCTATTTACAATATACATTTGCACCAGCGTGGTCATCCAGCATATTAGGGGCAGCTTCATATTTCATATTTTATATATACATATAATTTTTCACATTTGGTGCCTAAAATAATTATTTTTATTCATCTTTTATGTGATGAGTCTGTTCCTTTCATCACTGTGTGAGTGGCCATTTGGCATTTTTATAAGTCATTAAAATGATTTAAAGTCTGCACTTAGAGGCTCTTTCCTCTTTTCTCTCTTCTTTTATATATCAGTACAGAGACTGCTTCTGCTCATTGGATTAAGCTTGCCCTAGTAAATGGACTATATGGAACTTTTTCATATATTATTAGCTTGCATATATGCCTTGAATTGTTTTCTGTATTTGGTTGTGCCTATATATCCTTTTTTTTCTCTTCTAAGAACAACAGGTCCTTACCCTGGTAGCAGCTTTGTCCCTCCACACTCGAATTATACTCTGTACTCTCTGGTAGTCCCATACACTGCAGTAGGCTTTCTCTGCCACAGGCTCACTTTCCCTCAGATGGCATCTCCCAGCACAGTCCTCTCACACACTCTGCCCAAGTGGTGCTGACTGAGGAGAAAATTTTTCCCAAAAAAATCTGGTTCTAGGAGAGAGGGGGGAGAGAATACACACACACTGTGTGTGGTAAACGGGGAGTTACACAGGCAAGTTGCAGCTTACATCTCCCCTGCAATAGAACAGCCAGCTGTACACACAGTAAACTAGCAGAGAAGGCAGGTAGATGAGCCGGGGTGGGAAGGTGGGGTGGGGGTTGGAATCAGCTGCCCGGCTACAATAGCAAAATAGTACAAAAATGTAAACATAAAAAGTACAAAAGTGTCAAAATAAGGACATGGCATAAAATATGGAGGTTAATAACTGCATTCATTTTTTTGTTGACTCTTTGGTGGACCTCAGGTTGTCTCTTTTTGTGCCTGTTTTTAAGCCACTCTTTCTCTGTCTGTGAAATGTGACTCCACTGACTGTCGGTAAAAAAGTACCTGCTTGAGCTATATCATTGTCTAAAACATTTTTCTTTGTCAGCAAATTGCTGTCAAAGGTTGTGGGAGCCTGTTTTTCAATGCACAATTACTGCTTGTACATTGGGAATGTCTCTGTTGACAACCCAGACTTGTTAGCCATGAGTACGCTCACTTTTCACTGTAATCTTGGCAGACCTGTTTGTATCAACTGGCTTTGTCAATATAAGATGTGATATTTGTTTCGATGCATTGCAATTTGGTATCCACAGGGGAATCTGAAGTAATTTTATTTGTTTATTTTCACTTATGAATACCAGCATGAAGTTAAAGTGTTACTAAACCCAGGGTCCTGCATTCAGTATGTCTGGTCTTCCACAGTACACATAACATGTAAATGGAATTATTTTAGTAAATATAAACTCCTAAATACTTTTTCTCATCAGCAGTTAGAGCAGTCTTGTGACTTCAATCAGTGTCCAGCCAAGCACTGGTTAAAACTTGGAGGATCTTTCTTTCTCCTTTGACTGTCCTATGAAACTGCATGACCACTGACACTGTCAACAGGTTTGTTGACAAGGAGGTGAATAAATCAGGAGATGGAGCCAAGAATATAAGAAATGAGGACCATGAAAAAGCACATCCTAGCAATAGCAATTGCTTTGTGAACACCTCAGTATTCATGCAAGTCACAAATAATATCCATAATTTTTTGTAATATCTGCAAAATATCAGTTTCTATTTGTTGCTTTTTGCAGGGGAATGTAACATTCATTAACATTCTATCAAAAGAGAAAATAGCCTTAAAAACATTCAACCGGAAGAGTCAAAGACCATTTGACCAATAGAGAAAAAAAGCCTAACACTATTCTTGTGCTCTCTATGGATGATCTGCAGGCTTGTTTGTTGTTCAGAGATAGAGAGAAAACAGGTGGCGCACACACCTAGTGCATTATCCAAGGTTTATTGTAGGAATGAAATAATAAAAACATACTCACAGACGAAGCATGTATCTAAAAAGCATAGAAAAATGACAATGGCCACAACGGCAGGCAAGGTGTTCTCACTGTCAGTGTGGTCAAATGGCTGACGCGTTTCGGGGACGAATCCCTTTCCTCAGAGCTGATGACCAACCTCTGATGCTGATGTATGATGTATGGACAGAAAGAGCCTCACTGTTGATGCCTCCATGTTGATGCCTCTTTCTGTCCATACATCATACATCAGCATCAGAGGTTGGTCATCAGCTCTGAGGAAAGGGATTCATCCCCGAAACACGTCAGCCATTTGACCACACTGACAGTGAGAACACCTTGCCTGCCGTTGTGGCCATTGTCATTTTTCTATGCTTTTTAGATACATGCTTCGTCTGTGAGTATGTTTTTATTATTTCATTCCTACAATAAACCTTGGATAATGCACTAGGTGTGTGCGCCACCTGTTTTCTTTCTATCCAGTGGCTGATTTCCCCGTCTGAGGAGGGCTGCACCCCTGGAACATTTCCTTTGGTAGTCGCTGTACTGGTACCCTTGGCTTCCCTTTTGGCTGTGCATATCCTGAGGCGCTGGAGAGTACATACGATATCCGGTTCGGTTGTTTGTTGTTCAGCAGGTTCTACAATAAGCTGAACAAAGTGTGTTCAGCAGCAATTGCCGTAGATAATCATGACATGGATAGCTGTGGCCACCGGTGGCCTGTCATTAAAGTGTACAGGGCTCAACGGCTGCAGCTAGCCACTCACAAGTGGCTAAAACAACTGCATAAAACAGAAGATTCCTTTTTCTGTCATTTCTAACAGGGTTTGTCACTTGTGTGAATGTAGCCTTAGTAGCTTTATTACTACCACTGCTAAATATGACTGCTCCAGGTTTCTGGTTGTAATCGAACCAACAACCTCCAAAGTCCTAACAACCAATGACTTATCCCTGCCCAGCACATTCAGATGTTAGCTGGCATTCCCAGTTCACAAGTGAATGTAACAAGGAGTATGGTTAGCATAAAAAATGGCTTGGGACAAAATTCTAACCAGGCTCTTAAGTTCTGGTATAGATTTTAGGGTGGATGCTACAAAAAAAACAAAATGGTGCGGGGGACCCCTAAATTCCATACTAGACCATATTGGTGATGGAATGGGAGCTCTTACGCACAAAACATACACAGTCATTTAATTAAAAAAATAATGAAAAAAAATAATGTAAATTCATTGTCAATCACATCTTACAGTGATGCAGATCCATGTCAATTATGCTGAATGATGACATCTACTGGCTGGAATACTGCTGACATACAGTATATGATCCTGTCACTTCACTCACACCATATTTGGCCAGTAACGTAACCCGCGAGATCCTGTGCAGTGAGGACTGGGAGCTGGCCTTTGTGGCAAGGTTGGCGGACATCTTTCATCATGTTTGATGAATATCTGAATCACTAGACAATGTGATTGACAATGGTTTTACATTGTGGGGCCTTTTTAAAATTTGATTAAATACCTAATATTTAAAGCCATTGTAAAGTTATGTTTTTTCCCTAAAATAAAACATGTTTTACTTACTTGCTCTGTGCAATTATATTTACACAGAACAACCCGGAACCTCCTCTTCAGTGGATTCCTATGGTGGTACATATGAGGGCTCAATCTTCGGTGACGCCCCCTATTCTCTGCTCACTGGACTTGACTGACAGCAGCAGGAACCAATGATTTCACTGCTCTTAGCCAAGTCTGTGAGAGAGGGGGGAGAGAGGACAGAAAACCTGCTGTTCGGCACAAGGACAGTGTTGGATCAATACAGGAGTCAGCATTAAGGTGAAAAAAAAAACCTTATGACTTTAAAAACAATGTGTATGTGAGTTTATTTACTTTTCACTTATTTCATGTGAATGAATAGAGGTGCTGTGTAGAGCCCAAAGTGTTTGCATTTTGATTAGTTATATTTTAAATAACCGTTTTATATAAATATACAGTATCTCACAGAAGTGAGTACACCTCTCACATTTTTGTAAATATTTTATTATATCTTTTCATGTGACAACACTGATGAAATTACACTTTACTATAATGTAAAGTAGTGAGTCTACAGCTTGTATAACAGTGTAAATTTGCTGTCCCCTCAAAATAACTCAACACACAGCCATTAATGTCTAAACTGCTGACAACAAAAGTGAGTACACCCCTAAGTGAAAATGTCCAAATTGGGCCCAATTAGCCATTTTCCCTCCCCGGTGTCATGTGACTTATTAGTGTTACAAGGTCTCAGGTGTGAATGTGGATCAGGTGTGTTAAGTTTGGGATTATCGCTCTCACTCTCACATACTGGTCACTAGAAGTTCAACATGGCACCTCATGGTAAAGAACTCTGAGGATCTGAAAAAAATAATTGTTGCTCTACATAAAGATGGCCTACGCTATAAGAAGATTGCCAAGACCCTGAAACTGAGCTGCAGCACAGTGGCAAAGACCATACAGTGGTTTAACAGGACAGGTTCCACTCAGAACAGGCCTCGCTATGGTCGACCAAAGAAGATGAGTGCATGCGCTCAGCGCTATATCCAGAGGTTGCCTTTGGGAAATAGATGAGTGCTGCTAGCATTGCTACAGAGGTTGAAGGGGTGGGGGGGGGGTCAGCCTGTCAGTGCTCAGACCATACGCCGTGCACTGCATAAAATTAGTTTGCATGGCTGTCATCCCAGACGGAAGCCTCTTCTAAAGATGATGCACAAGAAAGTCCGCAAACAGTTTGCTGAAGACAAGCAGACTAAGGACATGGATTACTGGAACCATGTCCAGTGGTCTGATGATACCAAGATAAACTTATTTGGTTCAGATGGTGTCAAGTGTGTGTGGCAGCAACAAGGGGAGGAGTACAAAGACAAGTATATCTCTCCTACAGTCAATCATGGTGGTGGGAGTGTCATGGTCTGGAGCTACAGTTCATTGAGGGAACCATGAATGCCAACATGTACTGTGACATACTGAAGCAGAGCATGATCCCCTCCCTTCAGAGACTGAGCCGCAGGTCAGTATTCCAACATGATAACGACCCCAAACACACCTCCAAGAGGACCACTACTGTCAGGGATCCGGGTATGACCAGAAATGTGTGGGAACACAGGTGTAGTCAGGGCTGGAGAGGTGGAATGGTCAGGCAGGCCGTTTGGTACTGTTAAGCACCGCCTGGTGGCGTCTCTAGCAGCCCACAGCACGGGGTTCCTCAGGGTGTGGGGTCTAAGTCCCAATCTGCTTATTCACCAGGGCCCCTGATGGTGGGGATAGACTTGGAGCAGACTGAGACCAGGTCGCGACCCCTGAGTACATCCGGCAATGGTAGAGAGCGTCGTCAGAGGTGTGTGGGGAAAGGAGCCTGACGTGAAGAGGCTGGCAGACCTGGTAACAGGGACAGATCCATGCGGGATGGATGGATGGATCATCTGGGTAGCGTAAGGCATAGTCAGGCAGGCCAGGTCAGCAACATGCGGGCAGCGAGGAACGGAGGGGCAGGCAGAGAATGGTCAGGGTCACAAGCCGGGTTCAGTAACTCACGGGCAGCGCGGTAGAGAGGAGCAGGCAGAAGGATGGTCAGGCAAGCCAGGGGTTAAACAGGAGACGGTCAGCAGGGTCAAGAACAATGCAGAGGTTGGCAACAGAAGATTCACAGGATACCAGGTACAGGGGCTCATGGGAAACAAACACCAAGGCACTGATTGCAGGCCTGGTCCTGCTTAAATAGACCTCCTGCAATCAGCCTCAGGTGATGGCTTGATTGCAGGAGTGAGACCCTGGCTGCTGAAAGCACCCTCTGGTAGGAGCTGGTACTGCAGCCCACAGAGCAAGTAAGCCACAGCACCACCAGTGGTGAGTCCATTCCTGACAACTACCTTGCTAAAGAAGCAGAGGGTAAAGGTGAAGGACTGGCCAAACATGTCTCCAGACCTAAACCCTATTGAGCATCTGTGGGGCTTCCTCAAAGGGAAGGTGGAGGAGGTCAAGGTCTCCAACATCCACCAGCTCCGTGATGTAGTCATGAAAGAGTGGAACAGGACTCCTGTGGCAACTTCTGAGGCTCTGGTGAACTCCATGCTCAAGAGGGTTAAGGCAGGGCTGGAAAATAATGGTGGCCACACAAAATATTAACACTTTTGGCCCAATTTGGACATTTCACTTAAGGGTGTACTCACTTTTGTTGCCAGCGGTTTAGACATTAATGGTTGTGTGTTGAGTCATTTTGAGGGGAAAGCAAATTTACACTGTTATACAAGCTGTACACTCACTACTTCACATTGTAGCAAAGTGTAATTTCTTCAGTGTTGTCACATGAAAAGATATAATAAACTAGAAAAGCTACAATTTCTGGGGAAATTGTGTGAACTGTTCTTGCCTCCACCAGTAGTCTACAACTGGAGTGGGCGGAGTAACTGGGTGGACTGGCTTGTCACTCTGCTGCCTGCTCACACACCTGGGTTCCTATGGCAACTCACTCTACAGCAAGGGCAGTTAAAAACAAACTGCTCCAACTTGCTCACTTCACTGGTGGTTGCCATCTTAAAAACGGTTGTAGTTTAAAAAGTATAAATCCTATACCGAAGAGCTTTATATTGTGAGAATCACAAGACCCAGACCTACATTTGATGCATAGTATGTCTCTGAAATATTAAAAATGAAGGCACAGTTGCAGTTTAGAAATTGCCCTTCAAATTTGAGTTGGCTAAAGTGCAGTTTCAATGAATGTCAATGGGCGGCATGAGTTGCAAACAAATGGTTATATTGTGAAAACTATCAGGGCTATGGCTTAGCCGTGGACATTTTTAGTGGCAGCAGGGATAGCTGAAGGTTTTGATATAAGATTTGTGTAGGTGGACTTGAAAATGAGGGATTGATGGCAGTTTAGAAATCATGTCCTTGATTTTTCAGCTCACACTCTAGCTTTTGTCAGCTCCCACTCTAGTTTTGAACATTTCGCCATTCCTATGGGACCAATTTCACCACAAAAACGCTGATATTTCGTGAACCATTTGGCGAAACGTTCCACAAAGTAATAGCACACCAATCAGGAACAATCCGCACGTTTCTGTATATTACTGTCTATGTAGTGTAAAAACTGTGGGAGGAGTTAGTGTGGTAAATTTGGCTATAATAATAAGAATATATATGTGAGATAACAGTAAGTGGTCTTGCCATGCAAGAACACTTAAATATTTACAAAAATGTGAGGGGTGAACTCACTTCTGTGAGATACTGTATATATGTAGTTGGATGTCTGTAAATGGATTAAGCTGTTCTTAGAAGGTGCAGTAATCTCCAGAAAGGTGAGCAGCAACAATTCAAACAAATTTAACTCAAACCACGCAAGAGATGTAATTGTTCACTGCTCTTCTTTATTGTTTTAATATTTTAATCTGAAGATTAGATGAAACACAGCATGATTAAATATATGTTATCAAAGAAATTATAGAAAGTGCAACTTTAGTCTCTTAGCATAAAAGGACTCCTGGGTAGAAATAATTACCATAATCTGTTTTTAAATTGGACATCTCTCAATCATCATAGGAGCATCAATGAATTTATGAAACAAAACAGCTTTGAGCCCAAATGCATTAAATATATTTTAATTGAAAGGGCTTTGTTTTTCTAGCTCAGTACAGGCTGCCATCTTAATATAAAGCAAATGCCTTTGTATTTCTTTCATAATCAAGACCACTGGCTTAATAAGTATTCTGAGTATGCACTCCAAAACGAGATGAAAATTCCAATGACCCTATCTCAGTGAAACATTAAATAAATCCCATCAGAGCGTAAATGCGTATTAGATCCACAAATGCCAAAATACAGTGCTCAAAGACAAACAGATAAAAAATGGGTTTTCTAATGTGTTAAAATGAAAGATATTGAAATAATAAAGATCCAGGCAAGTCTTATTAAAGCTGTGATCCATTAGGGAAATTTCTGCCACTGTTTGATCTGAAGTGCTAACAGTTGCAAAGAAACACAACGAAAAGAAGCTTGATGCAGGACAATTCAAGAAAAGGAGGGCAAACCAATGGGGACAACTACACTTCTAGTATAATGCAGTTTCAAAGGATAGCTAATGATCTAACAATGGATTTATATCTGCAAATCTAGGTAACTGGTGCCGGACAATTTTTTCGATTAACGCAATATAATTGTATGCTAAGGCATTATCAGTGGGTTACTCTACATTGAGATAACATTTTTTTTCACGCATGAACTGTTTATCATCACAATTTAGGACCACATTTGTCAATACCTGGCATATATAAGGCAATACATGATCTAAGCCACAAATTGGAATCTGAAACACATCACAGCATCCCGCAGTGCAAAATAGGCACATCAGCAGCCAACAGAGACTTGTCTGCATTGAGATGTTGATGTTGAGAGGGATGTAAGAGTTGAGAGGACTGCATGCGTTGTGCATTTCAGTTTGATGGCTTGCTGAGAACACAGGAACTTTTGAAGAGGATTTAAAGTTTGAGTTATATGGCATCTGCTCTTATGGACATTTATTATTAAGGATGTTTATTTTGGAACAGGTTAACTGTTAAAATGTATTTTAAAAAATTGACTGTATTGCTAGGAATTGCAATAGTGAAGTTAGGAGCCCAGTGGTAAATGTAGTCACGGTTAGAGATCTCATACCTAAGTGCAATTAAAAATTGTATATAACTACTTAAACAAATAATCACTACTCTGACCTTTCTAACTCCGTAACATCTCTAAAATAGCTTCTTAACGAATAATACCACAAAGCTATTAATTGACTGCTTTGTTATTTCTTGCCTTCACTATTGAAACAGTCTTCAGTCTATCATTAATGCTGCTGCCAGACTCATCCACCCTACCAACTGCTCAATGGCTGCCACCCATTTCTGCTTATCCATCCACTGGCTTCCACTTGTCCAGCTAATATTAAAAGTAACATACAAAGCAACCCACAACTCTGCAGTGAGATAAATCTCCATCACCTAATTTCAAAATATCACCAAAACTGTCCCAATCCCAATTCCTTCTGCTCTCTCAGCACCTCATCTAATGCTCATCTTTAGTATTTCTCCAAAGCTTCACGTAAAAAGGCATGCTTTTATTTTCTCTATTAGTGCATTGAACAAAGTTAATATTTTTATTCACTCCCCCTTTATTTTAGATTGTAATTTCTTACGAGCAGGAACCCTGGACCCCCTTGTATTGAATTCTATTGTAACTGCAGTGTCTCCATTTTGTAAAGTGCTTTGTAAACTGTTGACACTATGGGGTTTATTTACTAAAGCTGGATAGTCCAAAATCAGACTCCCTTCTGCATAGAAACCAATCAGCTTCCAGGTTTCATTGCCAAAGCTTCATTGAACAAGCTGAGGTTAGAAGCTGATTGGTTTCTATGCAGAAGGGAGTCTGATTTTGGACTCTCCAGCTTTAGTAAATAAACCCCTATATGTCCTGAATAATAATAATAGTAATATTAATAATTTTTATTAGGAAAAGACAATGTTAAGTTACCATTATTAATAAAAGTTGTATTAGTAGGTGATATAGTATGCTAACACTTTTAAAATCTCTGTGAGCAAATTCAGTATTCTTATTATCACTTGATTGCTAACCTTGATCATTAGCTGTGCCTCTTCAGAGCACTGTTCCATGTGTATCCAGTCTAATGCAAAGCTTGGCTTGCACAGGTAATTGCATGAAACCCCTTCCCCATTCTTGAATCTCAATCTCTTCTGGGTCCATAAAGTGCAGAAAAGCCCAGTGTCTGCATGCTGATGTTTGATAAACAGGTCATTTTCTTTGGTCTCATCATTTAAAGAATATGTAAACCCAATCACTCTTATATAAGCTTTAACATGTCATTGTCATTTTAAAAGTTATCTTGTTAGGGAGGACAGTGTATTGTCCTAGTCCCCCACGGGTGCTCTATTCATGGGTTTCTGTGGCTGTTTCAACACATTATGAAGACATGGTCCACTAGTGTCATCATCGGGAAGCCTATCCTGGGGAATGCCATGCAGCCATTGCTGGAGTTAATGTCTGTAGACAGGAAGTTATACCGAAATGCAACAAAGTAAAAAAAGGGTAAACACATATTTCATTTAAAAAGGAAATTTATGATACGCTGGGGTTGATTTACTAAAACTGGAGAGTGCAAAACCTGGTGCAGCTGTGCATTGTAGCCAGTCAGCTTCTAACTTCAGCTTGTTCAATTAAGCTTTGACAAAAAAAAAATGGAAGCTGATTGTTTTTTTCTGCAAAGTTGCACTTTGCACTCTCAAGTTTTAGTAAGTCAACCCCACAGTTTTTTTGTTATTAACAATTTTTATTGGTTTTCACGTAAGTATACAAACAGCATGTTTGAAAAAAAACAAAACAAGAAGGTACATCAATGGTAAAGAACTGCATAGGTACAGGACAAATTATGCCATAAAATAATAGTGTAGAGGTTATTAGGACCGTACATTTTGGGCTGGTAAAGAAGAAATGAAGGAATCCCATGGGTTTCATACTGCCTCAAACACAGCAATCGAACAAGCATGTAGGGCGGTCAAATATTCCATCTGTCTTACATCAGCAATAATTTTGTACAAGATCGGCATTGAAGGGGGAATAGAGGACAGCCAACACATTGGAATGCTTCTCCTAGTCACGGTCAGAACATGCACGGAAAGTTTCCTGGATGTTTTAGATAGACCCAGGAATGGTAGGCTTAGTAAAAAATAATGGTTCAAATGGGAGAGAGATATGCAATAGAAATTGTAGCAAGGACAAAACCTCTTCCCAAAAGGGAGTAATGGAACTACATGTCCAAAAAATATGGTAGCAAGAACCAAGGTCTTTACCACAACGCCTCAGGCATGAAAAGCATTTGGGTTATAAGCGTGGAGAACTTCAGTTTTGTACCACAACATCATGATCTTGTATGTATTTTCCTTAAAGACCACACGGACAGAAGATCTAGGTGCATTTTCCCAAATTTTCTTCCACATTAACAAATCAATGTCACATTGTAAAAATTGAGACCACTTGCGCATGTAAAGATGAGTGTCATTAGATGGGGGGGTGTCCATAAGGAGTCTATATGTGTTAGAAATAATGCCCCTTTGGTATGCATAAAACGTTCAAAGGGAGTAGGCTTCCCCAGGATCAATGAGGGTGACATGGTAGAAAAAAAGTGGCGTATTTGAAAGTAAATATATAAATGTTGGGATGGTAGAAGAGCTTTTTTCTGGAGATCCGAGAATGAATGTAGTTTCCGAGTCACCGGGTGTACCAAGTGACACAGTTGGAAAAGGTTGGCTGCAACCCAAGGGGACATCTGGGACATGGCCATATTGTCTGGGAGATTGGGGTTGTAGAGGATTTTTGTCAGTAGGGAACAGTCAGAGACCAATGCAAATTTAGCCTTACATTTCTGCCAAACAGTCAGGGAAAAGTGCATGGGACCAAGGAATAGGTGGCGAAAGGATGAGACATCCACTGCTGAGGTCAACCAAAGGAGGAAGCAAAGATGGACTGGAGATAACTACAAAGATTCAATCTCAGTCCGTATGTTGGGAGTATAATGAGTGGACCATGACATGAGAAAACGAAGATGAGTAGCATAGTAGTAGGTTACTATATCCGGTGCCCCCAAGCTCCCTATAGAACGCAAGGAGAGAAGAACAGAATGTGCGATTCTATGCCATTTGTTGTGCCAAATAAAATGCAGGAGGGATTTCTGAAGGGAGTGAAGTTTAGACATAGGGACAAGGATGGGGAGGGTTGCAAATAAATATAGAAGTTTGGGTAACAGTCATTTTTAGTACGTTGATGCGTCCAAGGAAAGAAATGGGCAGGGCATCCCAAAATTTCAAAGAGCAGGAAATAGCTATAAATAGGGGGGAAATTAGCCTCATATATGGAGTGGTAGGAGGAAGTAAGATTAGTACCTAAATATTTTTAAGAGTGGGTGCACCACCGTTAAGGAAATTACTCCTGAAGAGAAGACAGAATGACGGGTGGAATGTGTAGTGGGAGTGCCTCCGTTTTGGATGTATTAACTTTGTAACCTGACAGGGCAAAGTCTTATGTAAAATCGGTAGGGATGTGTGGGGACTCGAAAGTGTGAGGAGGATGTCATCTGCGAACAGGATAATTTGTACTCGCGGGTATGGGATTGTATCCCGAGTATATCTGGATTAGACCTGATGGCAATAGCTAATGGTTCCAAACAGAGAATGAGCAATAAAGGAGAGAGTGGACAACCCTGACACGTACCACTTGACATCTGGAAAGGGGACGAAAGAAAGGAAGCTAATCGGACCTGCGAGAAGGGGGAAGAATAAAGAGCCTTCAAGGATGCCACAAATGGGCCCCGGAAGCCAAACCTCTCCAGGACCATAAACATATAAGGCCAATTTAGGCGGTCGAAAGCATTTTGAGCATCTAAACTCAATAATATAGCAGGGATGGAGGATCGGATAACCAAGTCAACCAGATCAATAGATCTCCTGGTGTTATCCGCAGCATGTCTTACAGGCACAAAACCTACCTGATCCCTGTGTATGAGCTTGGAAATAAGTCCGGACAGTCGGTTGGCCAAGATATTAGTGAAAATCTTGTAGTCGGAGTTCAATAGGGCAATGGGGCGATAGTTGTCTACAATAGTGGTCCTTGTTGGGTTTGGGGATAACCGAAATATATGCGCTGGAGAACTCAGTCTGGGGTGTGACACCTTTGAAAAGATCCCGATAAAGAGAGAGGAGATGGTGGCCAGGATACCAATGAAGGATTTATAATAGGAATAGGGCAATCCATCTGGAGTTTTAAAAGAGGGAAGATGTTTAATTGTGTTAAATAATTCCTCAGATGTGATGTCAGCATTAAGGACCGCAATGTCTGAGGGTGATAGTCTTGGCAGCAAATGGAGATCAAAAAAACTATCAAAAGGTGATTTAGTGAGGGGCGGATGAAGGTTTGGTGTCAAACAGTTATAGAGATTCTAATAGTATAAGCCAAAAAGGGAGACCATGACATGGGGATCATAGGTAGGGCTTCCATTCGGTTGGATTAGACTATCCAGCATTGTTGAGGGGGATTGTGCTTTAAGTTGATTGACTAGCATACGATGAGGTTTATTAGAAAACTCGTAAAATTTCTGCTTGACCCAAAGGAGGGATTGTGTAGACTTAGTGGAATCGAGAGCTTTGATTTGGTCGCGAAGTGATGTCACCTTATGGAGCTCAGAAATGGACGGTTTAGCCAATAGACCTCGTTCAGCCAAAGACAGTTGGTGAGTAAGAGAAGCCTTGGTACTCGCTGAGGGCTTTTTTTAAATGGGAGCCCATAGAAATACAGAGTCCTTGAAATACCACCTTATGGGCCTCCCACAGGGTCAAGGTAGAAGCTACAGAGCCAACATTGTGATTAAAATACATATCAAGAAAGTTCGTCCCGAAGAAGTTCCATGGATAGAAAGGTCTCATTGAGGCGCCAGTGACATGTTTTCGGTATAACAGTAGGGAAGAAAAGGTTCAAAGTTAAAGAGGTGTGGTCAGACCATGTAATAGGGTTGATTTCAGTGGCGACCAGGAGAGGAAGCAGTGGGTGGAGATAAAGAAATGATTCAGGTGGGAGAAACTACAATGAAGGGTGGAGTAGAAAGTAAATTGTTTATGGAGAGGGTGTCTAATCCGCCAAGCATCAAAGAGACAATGCTCCCTTATCAGTCTGTGAAAGGATTTTGAAGAGGAGCATTGCCGCTTCGAGGGTGTGGACTCTAAAAGAACTTTCCTGTCTTTATGAGGGGAAAAAATTAAATTAAAATAACCCCCAACAATCACATGTGGAGTGGAAATGGAGCCTAAGTTGGCAAGTGTTTGTGAAAGGAATTGCAATTGACTCATACTCGGGGCGTATAAATTCAACAAAACAAGGGAGTGTTACCAAGCATACATTCCAAAATAATGAAACAAACTCGTTGGTCGACTTTGGAGGAAAAAACCCGAAGGGAGCAGTGTGTCCTAATCAAAATTGCCACCCCTGCCTTCCCAGAGGGATCAAAGGCCGAGTAAGCTTGGGAAAAAATCTTGAGGCAAAACGAAAGGAGCCAGTTGATTTGAAATGGGTCTCCTGGACAAAAATAATGTCTGCTCCTGAGGATCGAAATTCCCTCAAAACCATCCACCATTTTTGAATGGAGTTGAGGCCCTTGACATTATATGACAAAAACCTCAAAGCCATCATAAAATAATAATGGATGAAGCATGTGTACCAGCAGGAAAAATAAATGAAATACCATCGATAAAACAGAATAGAAAACAGAGAACATTAAAATAACACAAAAAAAAGAGAAATTACAGTGGGAGACATAGACATTCGTAAGGATATATACTTGGGAACAACAACTAGACCCAAGTTGTCTAGGCCAATGGCTAGATGAAATCGGGAGCAACACAACATCCGACACATCAGAAAGGTCGTCAAACCCAGCCAGAGAAAAACAAAAGAAAAAAATGCACCCAACAAGGGCTCGGCCAGCCAAAAAACCAGAGTAGAAAACTTGTAAAGATCACGGGGGAAGGATCATCACTGGATTCACCACAGAAGGTCACCTCAGAGAAATATCAGGTAGGCGAGTCGCTTGTTTGAGGAGGACGTGGATGTTGTGGGGTACGCGAGAGTCTCTTCTGGCCCCCTCAAACTGGGGTCCAGATCTTGTTGGGGGTAGCAGAAGGGCGAGATGGAGTATGCGGCAATGAGGACACATCATCCGACAAAGGTGGAAGTCCCAGCTGCTTTAGGAAAGAGTCTGCCTCATGAATATCACGAAGAACAACTTGGGTGTTGTCTTTAGAGATGACCAGCTTGAAGGGAAACCCCCAGCGATAAGGGACACGGTGTTGCTGAAGGTGTGTGCTGATCGGCAGGTTTCGGGCCCCGAGAGCGGTGAGCCCTATCCATTCAGCAATCTGCTTCTGGAACTATGGGAGCTGTTGCGATGAAGAAGGACAGTAGGTGACGGTGTAATTGTGAGTCAGCAATAGATTCGGACATACCACGAATACGTATATTTTGGTGCTGTTCCCTGTTTTCCAGGTCCTCTTGTTGGAGCTGCATTTCGGACATGGAGTGCTTCAGATTCACGTTGTCTTCCTCCAAAACATGAATGTATTGCACCAATTCATCAAACTTATTTTCCAGTTGATCCGTGCTGTCTCCAATCTGGGCTATTTACCATCTGAGATCCAAGGCCAATTTTCCAACTTCAGCGGATATGGAGGAGGTAATATTGTGTACAAATACTTGCAATTTATCGTCCAGAGCAGAAATTGTGAGAGAAGATGATGAAGCCTGCTGGGAAATCTGGGTAAAGGATGAATGATTCCCTGGTAAAGGGTGGTCCATCGCCCCTCCTGTTGTAGCCTGTTGGTCAGATTGCTCCATCTGGGAGTGAATTAGGGCAGTGGCTGTCAGCTTCTCTGCTGTGCGGAAGGCTGCAGTACCCTACGTGGCCGCTGGGGGTCTGGGATCGCTCCTCGGACTCCTGGTGTTACTAGATGCTGGGGACTGTGACCTAGAGAGAAACCGCCAGAGTGGTGGGGGCCGCGGGTCTTGTAGCGGCGGGGAGGGGGGCTTCCAGCATCCTATCTTACCCATGAAAGCTTCCCCCAGGTGCCGGGCTGGGTGCGGAGTTGGTGTGACTCACTCGGAGCGAGGTATAGGCAGTATGGTGTGGCGGGTGGATCAGTAATGGCCAGGGATGAGCGGAGCTCGGTCACTAAGCATCCGCCATCCATCCTGGTCACGCTTGCGCCCCCAACCCCACAGTTTTTATGAACTAAATTTGTCTAAGGTTTTCATCTACATTTAACAGCCATATCATGCAGGTGAGCAAAAAGACAGCTACTAATATAGCAAGGGGCACCCTTCCACTAACAAGTCTCTTGCTGTGGCTGTAATATCCCATTTTTCTGATGTTCTCAATTGCTTATTTTTTGGGGCTAAAGGTGTTTGACATTTGTTTATTTTTTTACTGCTTGTTTTAAACAAAAATGTATGTTTTCTTAATGGATCAACTGAAGTTTACGGATATCTGCTATCCAATAATCAGCCCATTCCCAGGAGATAACCACTGAGCAGCTGTCTCATCTCAAGTCACCACTATACACTGCAATAAGCACTCCTTTTAAAGCAGACTTTGTATCTTTTTAAGTAAAATTGTTCTCAAATATCCTTTTATAATTGTTTAAATTGTATATTTAAAATGCTGAATAAACATACAGTACTTACAAGCCTGACAAATTATGTGTTGTCTTCTAATCATCCTATCTGCTGTTGCTGCCATCTTTTTTTTTGTTCATGTCATCTGGAGTGGGCTGTCTGTTCCTCATTCTTCCAGCCAGGACCCTGATGATGTGGTGTCAGACCTTGTGTATGCTCAGAGCAATATCTGGATCAAGGATATGAAATGTATTTGTTAACATGGTGTCAGAGTGAGGTCTCATAAAGTTTCTTGCTAAATCTATGGGATGGTGTGGGTGATAAATGAGGCATTGTGTAATTTTAGTTAAAAGGTCCACTTTGACCACATTTAATATTTGCCTTTTGCAGTACAATATGTCAAAATGGTTCATGTGTTGTAAGTATGCAGATCAAACCTGGATCTGGTCATCAGTATCAGATATTTATGATTAAAATGTGCTTGGCATAATAAAAATTTGTTTTTGCTAATGTCTTCCTATTCCCTGGCTGATGTGATGATGATTTGGCTTCAGCACGTTTTGAGTCCCTAATCTATAAAGATAAGGAAAGCTAACATTTTTCTGACAGTCCGGTCTGTGGCTCAAAAGTGTTGAAACCAGACACAGTCAAGCAACTAGTATTTTCCAAAGTAGACTGGCAGTGGCAACCCCCCCCCCCATGCATAGGGGTACTCCGATATCAAAAGGCGGACCTTGAATCTTCAAGAAAATTAGGACAAGGCATTCACAACAATCTGTTCTAAAACAAAGACATTTTAGACTAGAAATTAAATCTCGTTCCCTTAAGCTATGTCTCAAAACAATGAATTTAGGAAGGAAAAAAAACGGAATTATTTTTAATAATGCTTTCAATGTCAGGAAGATTGCTTTATTCACTGCCTAAATCCAAGTTGCAGTAGCAAAACTC
Source organism: Staurois parvus (assembly GCF_062004578.1). Classification (NCBI taxonomy): domain Eukaryota; kingdom Metazoa; phylum Chordata; class Amphibia; order Anura; family Ranidae; genus Staurois; species Staurois parvus. Next base: position 5,306,076 of record NW_028317979.1, on the reverse strand, counting down.
AAAATATATACAGTACATTTCCACTGAGAAGGCATGCACTGTTGCAATATGTTTGAGCTGTTTGTAATTATAAATACAATTGATATTCACTGCTCACTTTAGCGGATATCACTATGGCTCTTGGATCCTATTTAACATTCAAACAGAGTCTAACACTTTCAGCACAATGCTGTGGATTTTCAGAATGGCTTCTTGTGATTAACTGTTCTAATACAGCACAGATTACAAAAACCTAGCCTGTGGTTTATCACCCTTTTTTTTATTTGTAGGGCAGAGGTACTATTGGTAAAATTAATCTCCTACTTTGATTAATGCTTTATGCAGCATAATCAAAAGTGACAGAAGACTCTTCCTTAAAGCTTTTATTTCAGTGTCTAAATCCACACACAATGTTCATGATTTATCATAGGAGTGGTGTATAACCACCGTGTTTGTAAAATAATTTGCTGGTGCTGCGAAAAAACCCAGGCATCTATGTGGAAGCCTATGTATTTTCACTTGTACAGCAAATGTTCACACCAAGCATTTGTAAATGTCTTACCAGTACAGTTAGTGTGTGTGGAATATCTCCATTTTCTCTGTACTGGTACTTAGAATATTTGTAAGAGCTTCACCTATGTCAAGCATAAGGGACTGATTTTTAAACATCCCCTTTCTTCTTGATTGATGTGGATTACATTGCTGGATGATGTGATTAATGTTGGATTTCAAAAAGAGACATTAATAAAAATATACAATATATGTTTTTTGGTGTGTGTGTGTTTTCTTTCAATTAAATTATTTTGCCAGTGTGTTTATTTAAATTTAATGAATGCTGAGTATTAAGGGTTACCAATGTACCCCACACTCATTCCCCGTGGGGCAAATATCTGGGAGCTCCCTTATTATAAAACAGGCTTAAAGATTTTGATAAGCCCCCCTTAAACCCTTGGCCCCTTGACATGGAATCAAGGTGCTTTGCAAGGGGGAGACTTAGCCACCTTCTTTTGCAGTGTACCCTCACAATGTTTATAGGCATGTGCCTGGTATAGTACAGGATAGAGGGCCACATACTCCCTGCCCTCCCTTTCCTAGCCACTCAGGCTGCATGCCTCAATTAGGGCCTGGTTTGAATTGTAAGGGAAACCCCATGTGCCCCCCCCTCTTTGAAAGGACTTAATTGTACTGTTCTGTAATGTCATGTGCAGCTTTAGGGCATCTCCCAAGCATTCTATTTAAAGGATTTAAGTTTTTTCCAAATGCTTATTTTGAAGTCACCTTAACCGCTTTAGGACTGCCCATAGTACTTGCACTGCTACAGGGCTGCCCCAGTGCACAGGATCACATGTATATGTGATTCTGCATTTCCAGGTAGGGGGTGCGTGCGAGGCATGTGAGTGCCCTACCTGCACAGCCAATCATGGCTCTGGGTGTCAATCACCGGGCCCCGGCCGGTGATTACCCTCCGCCGCCCGGTGATTACCGGCAATTGGGAGGAGAGCTGCATTGTTTGCCAACAGCAGTTTGGGCAAACTGCTCGGGGTGGCTTACAGTGAAACACACACCCCTTCTCCCTAGTAAAACACGCTCATCACACAGTTAACTCTTTGATTGCCCCTCATGTTAACCCATTCCTGCCCCGTGCCATTAGTACAGTGTCATTGCTTTTTTTTAGCACTGATCATTGTATTGGTGTCACTGGGGATGTCAGTGACACCAAGTCAGTTCCCCCCAGTGTCAGAATGCCCACCGCAGTCCCTCTATAAGTCGCTGATCACCGCCATAAGTCACTGATTGCCGCCGTAGTTGCTGATCGCCACCATTATTAGTATTAAAAAAAAATTCCAGTATCTATACCGCCATTTGTAAACACTATAACTTTCACGCAAACCAATTAATTTACATGTTTTGTGATTTTTTTAGCACACATGTCGCAGAATACATTTTGTCCTAAATTTATGACGAAATGTGATTTTTTAATTTTTTTACAGGACATGTTTTATAGCAAAAAGTCCAAAATATTGTTTTTTTCTCAATATTGTCGGACACTTTTTTTATAGCTCAAAAAATAAAAACCGCACAGGTGATCAAATACCACCAAAAGAAAGCTCAATTCTTGGGAAAAAAAAAAGATATAAATTTAATTTGGCTGCAGCGCTGGATGACTGCACAAATGTCAGTTAAATTAACACAGTGTCTTAACGCAAACCGCTTCTTTAACTGCTTCCTGAGCGCTCTATATATATGTGATTCACCCTCCCGTGGTTTTCATGCCCCTCCCAAATAGCATCAGATTGCCTGTCAGTACACCAGTAATCACATTTAACCCCTTGATTGCCAGGAACACGCTCATACACAATAAACCTCCATTGCTAGTATAGAGTCTGAACGGATCAATATCTTTGATCAGATCAGCACTATACCAGCGTTCACATCTGCGTTTAGCCCCTACGCTTACCCCCCCTTCTCCCCCAGCAAGTGCAGTGTCAGTAGGTCACTGTCACTTGATACATTGCACACAAAACCGCAGTGTTCACAGAATCAGGCCTGATCTCTGCTAGCACTTGCTGGAAAATTTTGATGACTTTCATATGCAGCAGAGAGTTAGTATAAGTGCCGCTTTACCTTTTGGTGAACTGGCTACACCAACGGCCTAGTACATCCTGGTCTTTCACATACCAGCACCACAGTATCAGTTGGTGATGTGGCGAGTCCCATAAGTGCAGTACAAGCTGATGCAGTGGCAGGCACAAGTATTGTCCACCAAGAATTCGCACACAGGCCCGTAGAGACCCTAGTATCCTTCCGGATGTGCTTGCAAATCCTGATTGGAAGCCCACAAATTCTGCAGCACCCGAACTTCCCCCATTCACTGCCCAACCCAGAATTCAGGTGGAAACAGCAAATTTAACTACTCCCGTTAATTTTTTTTTAGCTGTTTTACATGGAAAATCTGTATGCATTGATTGTGGATCAAAGCAATTTATATGCACAACAATTTATTGCCGCCAACACAAATTCTAACCTTTCCAGACCATGCGCATGGAAACCCATTATGGTTTCCGAATTTAAAGTTTTTTGGGCCTAACCCTCAACATGGGCATTACTAAAAAAGTTAATTGCGGATGTATTGGTCCACAGAACTGATTCATCATATGCCCATGTTCTCTGCTGCCATGGTCAGGCATAGATATGAGAGTATAATGTGTTTTTTTGCATTTCATCAACAACACACTCTGTCGTCCTTGGGGTGACCCTGAATTTGACTGGCTCCACAAAATTCAGCCCCTTTTAATTCACCTTAACCAAAAATTTGCAGATATCTATACTCCCCAGCAAAAATTTGCATTGATAAGTCCCTCATTCATTTTTCTGGCTGCCTTGCATTCAAACAATTTCTCCCCAGCAAGCGTGCCAGATATGGGGTCAAGATGTATAAGACCTGTGAGAAGGCAACAAGCTATACATATAAGTTTTGAATTTACGAGGGAAAAGATAGTTACATGGTGCCCCCTGGATGCCCAGACTACATGGGAAGTAGTGGCAAGATAGTTTGAGATTTGGTGTCATCCTTTTTCCATATGGGGAATACGTGGACAATTTTTATGCAAGCATGCCACTATTTAGACATCTGTACAATCTTGGAATTGGTGCATGTGGCACCGTGTGACCTAATGTGTGCCCACCATTAGAAGTGGGTGGATGCAGCACGGTATATTCTAATGGTCGGCATACCACACACTTTTTCTGGCAGAGATTTCTTCTCCTTTTTATTCAGCCCACAGGCTGCATACCAAAAAATAAAGAACATAGCATATATACCCATCAAGTACCAGTGACGTACTGGTACATCATTGGACTTTGAATGGTTATACCAGAATGATGCCTACAGCTGCAGGCATCATTCTGGTATCTTTTTTTTCAGTCGGCAACTGGCTTTCATGTAAAAGCAATCCTAGTGGCTAATTAGCTGCAGGATTGCTTTTACAAGCAGTGGGTGATGATTCCCTCCCCCGCTGCCTTCCACATCCCGTGCCATCGGGGGAACCTGAGAAAGCAGCCGGTGTTTCTGCCAGCTGACTATAGAGCATTGTGCTACTTCTCCCGAGTACCACTTGTGAGAGACTTTTTGGCAGTCTAGCCAAGTACAGGAACCCACAATTCAGTAAGCACCTTCAGGCTTTTAAAGGGCTTAATTTCTTCATTACACCTTCTGACTACCTATCAGTTTTGGAGGCCATGAAATGCCAGGATAGCACCAACCCCCCCCCCCAAAATGACCCCTTTTTTGAAAAGTAGACACCCAAAAGAATTGAATAAGAAGCGTAGTGAGTATTTTGCAGATCACGTTTGTTGCACAAGTTTTTGGAAAATGAAGAAAGAAAACAAAAACATATCTTTTCTTTTCTTTTTCTATATTTCAAAAACCTTGTGAGAAAAAATGAGATCTGAAAAATACTCACCATGCCTCTTTTTAAATTCCTTGGGGGTGTCTACCTTCCAAAAAGGGGTCATTTGGGGGGGGGGGGGGTTGGTGCTATCCTGGCATTTCAGGGCCTCCAAAACTGTGATGGGTAGTGAGGAAGTGAAATGAGGAAGTTACGCACCTTCAGGCTTTCAAAGTGGTCATTGGATTTCAGGTTCCTGTATGTGGCTAGGCTCCCAAAAAGTCTCACACATGTGGTTAGAGCAGTCTTGTAACTTCCATAAGTGTCCAGCAGAGCTCTATCTACACTTCTTCCTTCGGCCAGCTGAAAGCTTCCCATGGTTTCCAATACCATTTCTATGCTGATGACACAAATCTACCTCTCTACTCCTCAGTTCACCCCATCAGTTTCCTCACTTATTACGGTTTACTAACAGACATATCAGACTGGATGTCACACCACTTCTTAAAACTCAATCTATCCAAAACTGAGCTCATAATATTTCCTCTCCGACGTGCCTCTTCCCCTGATTTCTCGGTCAGGATCAATAGTAGCACTATCAACCTATCCCTGCATGCCAGGGTGCTAGGGGTAACCCTGGATTCTGAACTATCCTTTCAGGCCCACATCCAATCCCTGTCCAAATCATGCTGCCTCAACCTCTGCAACATCTCCAGAATGCGCCCCTTTTTAACTGATACAACACAGCTCCTAATTCACTCCCTGATTATCTCTCACCTCGACTACTGCAACTCCCTCTTTGGCTTACCTTTACATAGGCTATCCCCCTCCAGTCCATCGTGAATACCGCTGCCAGGCTCATCCACCTTACCAACCGTTCAGTGTCTGCTACCCCTCTTTTCCAATCCCTCCACTGGCTTCCAATCACCCAACGAATAAAATTCAGAAAATTCAGAATACTAACAACAACTTACAAAGCCATCCACAACTCTACCCCCAGCTACATCACCAACCTGATCTCAAAATATCAACCAAACCACTCTTGTCGATCCTCCCAAGACCTTCTGCTCTCTAGTTCCCGTGTCACCTCCTCCCATGGTCACCTCCAGGACTTCGTCCGAGCTTCTTCCATCCTATGGATCTCCCTACCCCAATCTGTCTGGCTATCTCCTAATCTATCCACCTTTAGATGATCCCTGAAAACCTCTCTTTAAAGAAGCCTATCCTACTTCTATCTAGTAAACTGCCATTTATTTCCTGCATCAGCTCATCCCCCCACAGCTATTACCTTTTGTATCACTCAACCCTTCCTCCTAGATTGTAAGCTCTAACAAGCAGGACCCTCTGTTTCCTCTTGTACCAAATTGTATTGTAACTATAATATCTACCTTCATTTTGTAAAGTGCTGCAAAAACTGTATAATAATAATCAGGAGATAAGAGGAGGACACTGAAAGGAGGGGAGGATTAGAGAAGTCAGGATCAAACAGCCTTTTTACACAATACAGAGGATTAACCCCTTAGGTTCCACAGTGAGAACAACAAGCATGCTTTACTGCATATACAGACTGATTTTACTGTTGTGGGTTTAGTAACACTTTAACGCATAGGATGTATATGATACAACAAGCAATATTGACTCTGGGAACCTTCCAAAGAGTGTATAGCAGCTCACCCCCAGGCTGGGCCAAGCAGAGAAAGTGGGATTTGAGGAGAGCAACTGTGGTCCCTGCAACTTCCAAGCTCTCTGTAAGGCCTTAGAATAGCAGTGTTTAGCTCTGTTGGCATCACTGACAAGTTGGACATTGAAGAAATGGTATTGCATGTAATTCTGAAGTAGACTCACAAAGCCACAGCGTGCAGTCAATGACACCGATGGTTGGCCACCTAGTAAGATACACACACAAGACAAATATTATCCTTGATTGTTTTTTTTCTCTCACTTGTCATGATCTAAGTAAGTCTCAATTGTTGGCAACCAGAATAATATCAATGTTTTTTAATTGTATTTTTATAAAATGTTATTTTTTTTTAATTTTCAGTCTGTCCTAAGTTGTCAGTATCCCAGTGGCCTCTTTGCAGGGGAGCACCTTACTGCAGACAAGGCTGCAATGCACTGGTTGCCTTCCTAGTAATGGCATAATTCTCTTTTGTCACATTTTGTAAGTCAAGTTGATGTTGCTGCAAAATATATTCTTATAAATACATTTGCTTGATTCACAGCACAAAATCACAGGAGGAGAGTGTCAACCTGCTGCAGAGAAGCCTGGAGGAGAATATAAGTATGTTAATGGTGATGTGCTTGATTTTCTAAATGTTTGCAGTATAGTCATATTGGGTAATGTATTTCCTTATCTCTGTGTAGAAGATTGACTACCACTGGATCCTGCTGCTGGGGCCATGTCTGCCTCTGCATCCAAAACTGAAGTATATAAATTCACTTTTAATTCCTTGTTCGTGACATACATGACTCTTTGGGGTCATTGTATGCTATTTTTCTGGGGCCTTCACATAGTCCACAATTTTAATAATTAACATGAAAAGTGGACGTGCCTGAAAGTTTTGTAACATTGAAACGCTTTCTACCTTTGTCCTTCTGGTTTCTGTCACTCATTTTAAGACGAATGAAAAAGGGAACCCCCTAAATTAATTGGGACTTTGAAGGCATAGATAACAGATTAAATTAAAAATGTGAAATCTTTATTTCGTCAAATTTACACACATAAGAATTATAACATAACAGACCACCTGAGATAATATTATGACATCACCATCAAGGCCATTTGTTTGGTAACAACAATAATTTGTGTGGTCATACATAATAAACCATTTCTGATCATATTAGAACATCACCGTCAAGACATTGTTGTTTAAAATTACAGAGACATTTCTGAGTGATCTCTGCAAAGGGGTGATACAATCTACAAAATTGAAAATATATTTGTTTAGAGCATTACTTAAGTCCATTTACAATATTTTTATATTTCTAAGTCTCTATACTCACAATATAGAAGAGTTATCACTCTTCTATATTGTGAGTATAGAGACTTAGAAATATAAAAATCAATCTTTAACCACACTTAAAAACAAGGCTTCAGTCTGCCGCCACCTCATAAGCCAGGGAACTGGTGAGTCTCGGGTACACAGGGCCCCCCCAAAACGGATCACAAGGGCCACCCAGATTACTGCAACAGAGAGCTTGAGTAATAAAAAACATCTCCAAAAAAAAAGAATTTATACAGTAAAAGAGACCGTTATAACCCCTCTGGGTGAAACCCACCATTATATTTGTGAGCATCTAGGTATTTAGGGACCTCATCCACATCTGGCGAGGTACATTGAAGGATGCATGGATATAAATCTTCAGAGGTATATGTCCAATTAGACCACATGAACCTTTACAGGTACTGTCACTGGGAAAACCGATAAAACACGTATATCAGTATATACAGTATATCCTTAAGTTGACAGAGAATGGAAAAAAGAACATAAATACTAATTCCCAAAGAAAAAACAGGGAAAGAGAAAAGTTTTCTGGTAGGTACAAAACATCTGCATAATGCTCACTATGAAAAAAAAGGGGAGAACTATGGGATAGTGGCTATCAGGAAACTTTCTCTCCTTTTGTTCATTGTAAGACACAAACATTTTCTGTCTCAGCACTATTTCGCTACAGAAGCACACATTTTTTTAGGTAGAGTATGGGAAGGCTAGAACCCCAGCCAGATTTTTAGTTCTGTCTGACCCATGTTCTCTCTGGTGAAATCATTGTCAGCAGAACAGGAAATGATGGGAAATCTTTCTAAGCATTGGTCTAACTAAACCCATGATAGCATCAAGAAGCTTCTCTACTTCAAATATCAAAAAAGTTACCTTGACAGTCACTTTAAGTCAGTATTTGTATTCCAAAATTAAGCAAAATTCTTGTGGAGTTTTCAGTGATGAGCTTAGTGTGAAATCACAGCTCTTCAAGCCATATCCTGGAACTACATCATAAATATAAATAAATATTTACAGTAAATAAATAAAAACACTCCTATCCTGTACTTGATCTGTTTGTTTTACCCTTTTACCCTTACAGCAAGTTGGTTTATGCTTGTTGGGGCTGTTTAAGATATAGAATCTATATAGAATCTCTGGATGTACAGTGGGGATCGAAAGTTTGGGCACCCCAGCTAAAAATTTGTATTAATGTGCATAAAGAAGCCAAGGAAAGATGGAAAAATCTCCAAAAGGCATCAAATTAGAGATTAGACATTCTTATAATATGTCAACAAAAGTTAGATTTTATTTCAATCATTTACACTTTCAAAATAACAGAAAACAAAAAAATGGCGTCTGCAAAAGTTTGGGCACCCTGCAGAGTTAATATCTTGTACTGCCCCCTTTGCCAAGTATCACAGCTTGTAAACGCTTTTTGTAGCCAGCCAAGAGTCTTTCAATTCTTGTTTGAGGTATCTTTGCCCATTCTTCCTTACAAAAGTCTTCCAGTTCTTTGAGATTTCTGGGCTGTCTGTCACGCACTGCTCTTTTAAGGTCTATCCATAGATTTTCAATTATGTTGAGGTCAGGAGATTGTGAAGGCCATGGCAAAACCTTCAGTTTATGCCTCTTGATGTAATCCCCCCTGGATATCGAGGTGTGTTTAGGATCATTATCCATTTGTAGAAGCCATCCTCTCTTTAACTTCAGCTTTTTCACAGATGGCATCAAGTTACCATCCAAAATTTGCTGAAATTTTATTGAATCCATTTTTCCTTCTACTCGTGAGATGTTCCCTGTGCCACTGGCTGCAACACAACCCCAAAGCATGATTGATCCAACCCCATGCTTAACAGTTGGACAGAGGTTCTTTTCATTCAATTCTGTGCCCCTTCTTCTCCAAACGTACCTTTGCTCATTCCGGACAAAAAGTTCAATTTTAACCTCATCGGTCCACAGAACTTGTTTTCAAAATGCATCAGGCTTGTCTATATGTTCATTTGCAAAGTTCAAACTATGATTTTTGTGGTGAGGACGTAGAAGAAATTTTCTTCTGATGACTCTTCCATGAAGACCATATTTGTACAAGTAGCTCTTTATAGTGGAATAGTGTACCACAACTCCAGTGTCTGCCAGATCTTTCTGGAGGGATCGTGCAGTCAAACGTGGGTTTTGAATTGTTTTTCTCACAATCCTGCGAGCTGTTCTGTCTGATATTTTTCTTGGTCTTCCAGATCTTGCTTTAACTTCCACTGTTCCTGATGACTGCCATTTCTTAATTACATTCCGAACAGAGGATATTGACATCTGAAAACGCTTTGCTATCTTCTTATAGCCTTCTCCAGCTTTGTGAGTGTCAACTATTTTCAGTTTCAGTTTTCTAGACAACTGCTTAGAAGAACCCATGGTGCTGATTGTTGGGGCAAGGTCAGATGAGTCTGGGCATTTAAAACCTTTGAGCTTGACATCACCTGGTCTTCCCAGACGATAATTGAGAACAATCCATGACACTGGCAGGTCTCAGCTTTGCAAAGGGGGCAGTGCATGCTATAAATTCTGCAGGGTGCCCAAACTTTTGCAGACGCCATTTTTTTGTTTTCTGTTATTTTAAAGTGTAAATGATGGAAATAAAATCTAATTTGTTGACATATTATAAGAATGTCTAATTTGTAGTTTGATGCCTTTTGGAGATTTTTCCATCTTTCCTTGGCTTTTTATGCACATTAATACAAATTTTTAGCTGGGGTGCCCAAACTTTCGATCCCCACTGTAGCTGGAAAGAATGGGGATGATATCCTAGTATGTGAGACAAGTGTAGGGAATCTAAGTGTTTATTTTCACAATGGAACACTCTATCATCATTGGTTTTCAGTACTTAAGAGCATGTTGTCAAACCTACTTGTTGGATATTCTATGTGTGATGTGTCCAAAAAGTTTTTTCATATTTGTTAGCCCACATTGGATGCAGCTGGATCTGATCGCCAAAGTATACAAAGTACAGCCAACTTTCAAATTAAGTGAAAGTTTGGCTGCCTACTGTGATAGAGTAATGGAGCAGAGGAGGCCATCCCATAAGTCTCCTGATTTGGCATGGATAATTAGGCTTCAACAGGAAATTCTCAGTGAGCTGCTAAATGAAATTAATACACAACACAAGCAGGCATGTTGGGACTGTTCAATGAAGAACACTGGCAACACAATGCTGACATGCAGCAACTCATGACAATGGTCTAACAAAAAATATCAGCAATTTTGTCTGAAACAAGGCAAGAATGCATGCAGAAAATCTATATTTACACCCTGTTGCATTATGTGTTGCAACAAAACAACATATTTTACCAGAATGTTTGTCAAGCTTTAGGTGTGCAGATCCAGATTCCTAAAGCACCAGAGCACTGAGAAAATGTACATCAAAAACCACCTGCACAAGACCCTGACCCTATGCCAATTGTTATCAACCCTTGACCCACTTTTTCTGCCTCAAACCTTTCCATCCCCCAACAATAATCCTACCTGAATCTCCAACTTTCCCAAGCCTATTCTCAATTTTCCCTATCTCCACTCATTCTCAATTGTATGTCCCAACTAAATTTACCCCACTCATGCTACACTTTCAAACCCCTTTCAACCCTTCCCATCATTTTCCACCTGACACAATCCATAACTAGCTTCACTATCCCTCCTTCTCTTTTACCTACATCCCCTCCTCTGAGCTTTGCCTACCTTCCTTATTCTGCTCCTTCTCAAAATCAACATCTTCCATTTTTCTTTTTGACCCTCATTCTTTCTCTGTCCACTCCCAGAATTGTCCATCCTCCTCCTACCTGCCAAATCTTCTTCTGCCTGCTATCACAATTGTCAACTCTCCTCCCCCCTTCCCACCTTAGTCTATCCTTCTTCCTTTTCTTTGACCCCCATTAAATTGGCCCAACATCTTCCTCCTCTAGCCCAGTCACTGCTGTTGAACCCACCTCTGGTCCACCATCTTCTGTCTCCAACTCCTCAGTATGTCATTCACAACCCCCAATTCATTTGTTTCTGTTTTACTTGTTTTATCAAAATTCTAAACCTTTATGTTGGTGTAAATAAACCCCTTCACCTATTTACCAATCATGTATGTTGTGTCATTTGAACTAACATAGAAAGGGTTCAGTGGGGATCATTTACTAGCGAAGTGAAGCATGTTCAGTTTAAAAGAGTTTTTACTTAGCTTAGCTAATTTGGTGAAAAAATGAAAACTCACTTTGCAAATAATATCAAACCATGTTCAATAAAATGTTAAAAGGTAGAGTTAGTGCTACCAAATTATTACATTATTGAATATTACAGCAGCAGGACTTTTGCAATTTATTTTTCTGTTTCTGAGACTAACACTCTGTTGAAAATTGCTGTGCATGCTACAAATATGACTGTCCTGGCAATTGTGTGTGATTTTAGCTTTAGCTACTATCTCCACTAGATAGCTAGCTTCAGTGATTTTTGTGATACTTTTGTACACATCATCATCATTTGCTCTTGTCAGTTGTGTTGACTTTTCAAAGAAATAAAATATTCTGCACCCATGCTAGCTAATGATGGATGATTTGTTGTCAGGTGTCTTTTCAGTTTGCTCACAATCAGCACATAGGGAGAAGGCATTTTGGATCCCTGATATAAATAAAACCATACAACAAGTAGCTGTCATCATATTGTCTTTTCTTTATCTTGATGTTAGCCTTTACTACCCTTGCTGCTGAGTAACCACTGGATATTGAAGTTGGTGGCATAGATTCAGACCTATCTGATTATGGAGCCTTTATTTTTCAAAAGTTAGTTTGAGTAATCACCACAACACTCTCCAAGTGGATTGCATGATGAAAAACACTATAGCAGGTTATATACATGTAGCATAGTAATATGCTGACCCCAGCATTGATGTTGTGATATGTGGAGGGGTATGTGAGACAAACTTTGATGATGTATGAGACAGCTAATGATTTTCATTTTCATAAGTAGCTTAATTCTTGTTTTTGGAACCTGAATGTATTTTATTATGCCAGCATTGTAAACTTTTTCTTCTTAACGGAAAACTGGTCGAGAAAGGCTACTTTAGATATGGCACGTGTATCATAAATAAAAGTATAAGTGAAGGCCTGATATTTTTATTTTAGATTTGAAGTAATGAGGTTCAGATTGCTTTCTGCATTCCCATATTCGGGGACATTCACTCTATAATTGTTCTAATCACCAATGAAAGTGAGGGTAAATCCAAAATTTAAATTTACTACCGGAACAGGAATAGAGGTGAAACCTTCAAATGGAGACGCTTGTTCTTGTAACAACTGTCTATTAGGTTATTTCATTCATATTGTAAAGCAGGGGCTCCCAACCCTGGGCTATGGACCAATACCAGTCCGTGACCTTTTGATGACTGGGCTGCACAGCAGGAGGTGAGCGGTGACTGCGGTCCAGACAGGGCTATCACAGATTGTGGTCACTGCTTACCTCCCCCTTCTCTCCTGCCCCACCAACGATGTCACCCTATCAGCAGGGTAAAGGGCGGGAGGACATCTGCATAGAGAGCAGGAAACTTCTCATATTAAGAAGCGGGATATGTTGGATAGCTCCAGCTGTCCCATCCAGATCTGCAGCTCCTCCCACCCCCTGCCCTGCTGAAAGGATTACATTGTCAACGGGGCAGGAGACCCTGGAGATGACACACGGGCTGAATTCTACCTCTGCCCTGCCAAAGGTAGGACTGTGCAGGGGAAGCAGAGAGTGAAAGAGGGTCTGGGGGGCATGACTGCAAGGGGCACTGTAATGTAAATAGTCACTGCGATATAAAGGGGACTGCACTGTAATCATTACAATGCCCTTTTACAGTGCAGTCCCCTTCACCCCACAGCTCCCCTTTTCATTAAATTGCAGTCCCCTTCACATCACAGCCCCCCTTTACGTTACAGTGCAGTCCCCTTCACATTACAATGCCCCTTTACAGTGCAGTCCCCTTTACATTACAATGCCCCTTTACAGTGAAGTTACCTTCCCATCACAGCCTCTCCTTTACAGTACAGTCCACATTAGAATAATATAAAGGGGACTTCACGGTAAAGAGGCAATGTGACGTAAAGGAAACTGCACTGTAAAGAGGAGCTGTGATGTGAAGGGAAACTGAGGACACTATGGGGTTTATTTACTAAAGCTGGAGAGTCCAAAATCAGACTCCCTTCTGCATAGAAACCAATCAGCTTCTAACCTCAGCTTGTTCAATGAAGCTTTGGCAATGAAACCTGGAAGCTGATTGGTTTCTATGCAGAAGGGAGTCTGATTTTGGACTCTCCAGCTTTAGTAAATAAACCCCTATGGGGCTTCTTATAGGGGGAACTGTGATGTAAAGGAGGGCTGTGGACACTGATATAAAGGGGGGACTGTGATGTAAAGGGGGGTTGTGGTGTGAAGGGGGGCTGAGGACTGAATATCCTGTCACCAACCGCCCCCACCCCCAGTCCCTGGAAAAATTGGCTGCCATGAAACAGGTCACTGGTGCAAAAAAGGCTGGGGACTGCTATTGTAAAGATATCATTTCACTTCCTGTTAGGTCTACAGGAGAGGAAAAAAGGACATAATGAGACACAGATGTAAAAAAAAACCCCAAACCTAAAAAAAAATGACAGGGATTTTAATCATTTCTACTCTATCCAAATAGCAATAAATGACTTTAGATATACTTGAATATTGTTGCGGTAGTCTATATTGGGCAGGGTCTACCCTTTTATATGCTGCCATGAAGTACTCATGAAGTGCCATGAGTAAGTTTTATCCACAAAAAGAAAAGAATAAAAAGGATCTGGCACCTTATTAAGCATTCCTTATTTTAGATCTAGTGATGTAATTATTGGATCTCTATGCTCCTCTATGCAATGCGGGCAGATTGTAACTGGTTTAAGAGTCCAGAAAAGTGGTGTACCCAGCTTCTAGAAAATATCAAACAACCCTGCTTATGATTAAATATCATTTCCAGAAAAAGTACGGCATTTGGACAATCTGGACAGTAAAAAGGTAGTGTTTATGACAATGTTAAATTGCTCAAGATTGTAGAAGCTGATATACTGTATGTGTGAGATTTCACTTGATTTAAATTGTTTGGAAAGAGTAAAAACAAATCTTATGAAAATCCTACAGTTGTCCAATGTTACCCCAGATTGACTATGTCATGAGAGAATTTTGGGTGCTGCAATTGCTTGCATCCCGAATGGTAGTTCCGTTCTTCTACGTCACTAAAATTATACCAGTACTTATAATGGTAGCCTCATAATTCCCCAGGACAGTTTGCCTCAAGCAAATGTCCATGTGCCAGGGTATCAGTCTTTCACCCTAAATGACAGACTCGCATTTAATAGAAAACCCTGTTACCACTGCATGGCAGAGCAAAAAGGCAACATAAGATCGCTGGCTCACTACAATGCATGCATGTGGCCACTATTTCATTGTGTTTTCAGCTGGCACTCTCTTGGATTCGGTCTGATAATAATGTTTGCAGACTGATAGTACTGTAATTTTCAATTATAAGATGTATTTCACCTTGCTAGTTACATAGCTATCAATCATCTGCTTAAGAAACAACCAGCCTGTATACAAAGTCAGTTTCAAACAGTGGACCATCATTATCTAACTTGTGGATTTCTGGAAGTGGCAGGCACACTTTAAACTACCAGCATTAGTAAGGGGTTCTATGCCAAGCTGCTATGTCAGATTGGGGTCAAACATCCAGAGCTTCAAAATGTGGTGGCACATCCATTTAGGTGTCTACAAGATAGAGCAGCCCTTGAGGATTAGCAATAGAAAATCAGCCCCATTATTATATATTTTTTTTAATGGTACAAACATTATGTGCTTGGGAACCAATTGCAGAACTGCATCTTTTCTTTTTTTTACTAACACTATCTTTTTATCAATCCATTTATTTATGTGCACTTATATTTTTAGTTAGATGCCATTCTCTGCAGACTTAAACTTGCATTAAAATCTGAAGCACTCTATAAAATGAGGTACTATCTGTGTTACATGGTCTGTAAAAATGGTGTCAAGTAAAGAAAAAGGATCTGGTGTTGACAGCCTAAATAGCAAGTCTGGGCAACAACTGCCTTCATTAAGATACTACTGCCATCTTTCAAATGATGTAGCTATGCTAAAGTTAGCAGGTTTTCCGTATTCTGACTTTTGTGTAATCTACTATATCCATAAGAATACAGTAGAGGGCATTAGGGGTTGTATCTGGCTGGCGTTTTATTTTACATCAGACATTTTGTATGTGGGAGGCATCAAAGTTTACAGTGTGTTTTCTGGGCATCACAAACTGACATGTTCCAAGAACACCAGATTACTGACAAAGGTGGTGAATTGGAGTAGCACAGTACTGCTTTGTAAGGATTATAAAAACAGAGCAGCCAGGATGTACTCTCTGTATGCATATGAGGGTTTAATTTTAAATCTTTTCAATTATATTGGGACTCACTAAGAAAAGCCCATTTGAAACACATATAATCTGATAAAATCTAATCTTTGTAATGTTTACTTTCAAAAGATGAAACACCACACTAAGATTTTAGTGTCCAAAAAGTGGTAGTTGAGTGAGTCAGTCAACATTAAGTGGCTTCAAACATGCTTGGGACAAACATAGATATAAACTCAAACAAGTTAACAAAAATAAAAAACATGTATATATAAAAAAGGGCAGACTCAATGGATCACTTGGTGGTCTTTTTTTTGCCATCTCTTTTCTATGTTTCTATTCTTTTTTATTCCACGTATACTGTATATTAAGTGCAAAATCCAATGCATATTGGGGGCCATATAACTCCTTCATCAGGGCTAAACATAATATAAAAATCTATTTAAACTAGATTAATAAGATTCAAAAAGTCTTAATCATACATATTAAAAAAATCTAATCCTAGCATATACACTTGAATATAGATGTTCCCTTGCACAAAGGGAAAAATACATAAGATAGATTTACAATAAGGCTATTTCATAATTAATCTGTGAATTTAAATAATGATGAGCATGTGTACACATGTGTGCATAAGAGAACATGTTTCAAAAAGGGAAACTATATGCATACAGCTGACATAAAAAAACAAAATTAAAAATAATCATGAAAAGTTTATTAACATTATACAATTTTAGATCACCTCTAATTATAAGGTTGATATATGCCATGATTTATAGTTTAAAAGGTAAAGAAAAAATAAATTTGTACTTGTATATCACCATACTATCTTTTTTAAAGGTAAATATTTCATAGATTGTCTGCCTCGATGCCACCTTATTGGTCTTGGCCAGTAATCATTCTATATTGGTCACCTCTGGCCTTTCAGTACACATATGAAAATCCGTGTAGTTATAGTAGGGAGCCCCTTGTATGTGCATACATATCTGGGCACTTAATAAAATATATAGCAAGCGCTCATCAACAATTTAAAGCAGCTGAACATTAAAGGAAAACGCATAAAAAGTCCCAAAATAAAAAGAATGCAGCGCTCTTAGAGAAAAGTAATGATAAACACAGTCCGGTGAAAAAACAGTGCTCCTTGATTCCCAGTGCAAATGGTAGAAATTCACACTAACCAGAAAGCGCATAAGTAATACGCATGTGTATATATATATCCTGAAGACTCCAGGTCTGGTCAGGGAAATAGCTGGGAAAGATGGAAATCCTACGCCCTCATGTGATGAAAAGGTGGTCCAGCAGGTCAGAGCAGTATCAATCTGGATAAGCCTCCACAGGAGCTGACACAGGGATTACTAGGGAAAATGATTGTATAACAGGCATAAGTAACCATAATCCAAACAGGGTTACAGGTAAATCAAAAAGGGGGGGGTATGAAGGCTAACGCGTTTCGAAGGGTGCTCCCTTCTTCATCAGAGCTGGGTTTGGCAGATAGAAACTTCAGTATGGCAGAGTTCCCATGGCAAGGAGATATTCAGCCACTGAGTGTCAGTATTACAGCAGTTCAGCCTGTTTAGCCTAAACAGGCTGAACTGCTGTAATACTGACACCGATGAATTATACCTTTTTTTTTTTAGGACAAATTGGACTTTTGTTTGGTGGTAAGTGGTAATGGATATCTCCTGATATTATTTTTCAAAGGAAAACTGGCATAAAATAGTAAAAAATTATATACAGTATTTTTAGAGGGAAGTCCAGGAGTTTCATTAGTTCTTGTGGTAGTAATGAGCCATGAAGTGGTAGCTGTTGCAAGGCATGTTGTGTCTGAAGGTATTTATAAAAATGCATTTAGATTTTTTATACCTTTCTAACATACACTGGCCCTGACCTTTGACCTTAACCTTGACCCTAACCCTAGCCCTAACTTAGATCAAACTATGATCTAGTTATTATGTATTTATCTATTTTATTTACTTACCTCATTTGTTTACACTTTTCTTTTCTAGCAAGGAGAAAAACATACACTGCATCTTTTTCTCCATTCAAGATGAAAAATAAAAAACACAGAGGTGGGCTGTACAGTGACTGATCACTGTGTACAGCCAATAATAGGCCTGCTAGTTCCCTATCATTAGTAAGGGACCTGGGTCTCTCAGTGAGAGCTCGGTCTTTGTGGATGCGCCCAGCACAAACACATGTATGCATATCTGCAGCCGCACAGATAAAGACCCACTTCCATTATTATTATTTATTATTATTATTACTATTATACTGGATTTATGTAACAGTTTGTGCTGCACTTTTCAACATAAGGGCAAATAGTACAATACAATTTAATACAGGAGGATTCAGAGGGCCCTGCTTGCTAGAGCTTACAATCCAGGAGGAAGGTACAAGAGATACAAGAGGTAATGACTGTGGGGGATGGGCTGATGAAGAAGATGCATGTAAAGTTGTTAGGTAGGTACAGGATAGGCCTCTCTGAACAGATAAGTTTCCAGTGATCGCCAAAAAATGGACAGAGTAGGAGATAGTTGGACACATTGGGGTAGGGAGTTCCAGAGGATGCGAGAGGCTCTGGAGAAGTCCTGGGAGGAAGTGACAAGGGAACTAGAGAGCAGGAGGTCTTGGGAGGAATGAAGAGAACGATTTAATTAATTTCAACGATCCGTGAGGCCACATCTACAGTATTTGTACAGTCAGTGGAACGGGTTGAAAGGATGATTTGTGAAAACAAATGCATGTATATGCTAAATTCAGAATCTAGTATGGTTTGCTGTGGAATGCATGCACCATCATTAAATTGTGATCCAGCTAAGCTGTGGCACATCCCAAAAAAAATTTGATTTTCTTAAACACATACGGATCACCCACAGTACATTTACTGCTGCAGGGCAGCCCCTGTGTGCAAAATCATGTATATATATGGTTTTCACGGGCTGACATGCGGGTGCCCCGATTTGATCCCCGAGGGATCAATCATCTGATTTAGGCCAGTTATGTCTAGCCCAAGTCAGATGATCGATCCCTGTCCTATCCTGTCCTCTGTTGACAGTTACATAGGAAGGGACGTGATGAAATCTTCTCTCTCTGGGCACATTCCGTCCCAGAGAGGGAAGAATCAACATAAACTGTGAGTAAAAGCACTACACAATTACAGTTAGAACACATTTAACCCCTTGATCGCCCCCCCAGTTAACCCCTTCACTGCCCTGTCACCAGTGTCATTGGTACAGTGTACAGATTTTTTGCTGATCACTGTATTAGTGTCACTGTTGACTTCAGATAGTGCTAGCGTGAGTTAGCGTCAGTTAGCATCCCTCCCAGATAGCTTCAGATTGCCTGTTTGTACACCAGTAAGCACATTTAACTCCTTGATTGCTAGAAACACGCTCACATATACAATAATCCTCCATTGATAATATAGTGTCTAAACAGATCAATATCTTTGATCAGATCAGCACTATACCAGCGTTCACATTAGTATAGCGTCCTCAAAAATGCAGCTTTAGCAGGATCAGCCCGACACCTGCATTTAGCCACTGCGCTTACCCCCCCCCCCCCATCTCCCCCAGCAAGTGCGGTGTCAGTAGGTCACTGTCACTTGATACATTGCACACAAAACAGTAGTGTTTGCAGAATCAAAAAATAAAAAGCGCACAGGTGATCAAATACCACCAAAAGAAAGCTCTATTTTTGTGAAAAAAAAGGACATAAATTTCATTTATGTACAGCATTGCATGACTGCGCAATTGTCAGTTAAACTAGTGCAGCACTGTATAGCAAACAATGGCGTAAATTGCAGTATCTATACCATAGTTTGTAGATGCTATAACTTTCACACAAAGCAATCAATATACACTTATTGGAATTTTTTTTAGCAAAAACATCTAGCAGAATAAATTTTGGCCTAAATTTATGACTAACTTTTTTATAGCCGAAAGTAAAAAATATTGTATTTTTTCCAAATTTTTGGTCTTTTTTTGTTTGTAGTGCAAAAAAAAAAAAGTGCACAGGTGATCAAATACCAAGAAAACTCTATTTTTGTGAAAAAAGGACGTAAATTTCATTTGGGTACAGCAAAGTATAACCGTGCAATTACCAGTTGAAAGTGCAGCGCTGAATAGCAAAAGAATAACAAAAAAAAGCCTAGTCATTAAGGAGTGTAAATCCTCAGGATGGCAAGTGGTTAATGTATTTGGATGGGTCAAGCGGTATTTAATCTTTTAACCACCTCCTGCCCGCCATATAGTAATATGACGGACGCAAGGTGGTTCTCTCACTCTGGGAGGATGATGTCATCATATGATGTCCTCCCATTCTCACCGCGCATGCGCGGCTCAGGGAGCGCACAGCGTGGCGATCGGCGGTGCGCTGTGTCCCTCGGACACAGCGGATCACCGATTCATGGAAAGAGCCGAAGATGTCTGCTCGGTTATGTGATCAGCTGTGTCCAATCACAGCTGATCACATGCAAACAGGGAAATGCCAGTTATCGTGACAGCTTGAGAGGAGAGGAGATCCGGTAATCGGCATTCCGCGGAGGGGACATGTACACTGATCATCAGGGTACTGATGATCAATGTGCCCTGATGATCAGTGTAGCCCCAGCAGTGCCACCTGTCAGTGTCCATCAGTGCCTTGTGTCAGTGCTCATCCATGCCACCTGCCAGTGCCCATCAGTGCCACATCAATGCCACATATCAGTGCCCATCTGAGCTGCCTTTCAGTGTCACCCATCAATGCCAATCAGTGCCACCTATCAGTGCTGCCAATCAGTGCAACCAATCAGTGCCAGTCAGTGCCGCCTATCAGTGTGCATCAGTGTCACCTATCAGTACTGCCTAACAGTGCCAGTCAGTGCCACCTAACAGTGCCAGTCAGTGTCACCTAACAGTGCCAGTCAGTGTCACCTAACAGTGCCATATATCAGTGCCGCCTATCAGTGCCCATCAGTGATGCCTGTCAATGCCCATCAGTGCCACCTACCAGTGTCTCCTCATCAGTGCCACCTATCAGTGCCCATCAGTGCAACCTCATTAGCGCACATCAGTGAAGGAGGAAAATCACTTATTTACAAAATTTTATACCAAAAACTAAGAAAAAAATTCTCTTTCAAAATTTTCAGTGTTTTTTGGTTTGTTTAAGAAAAAATAAAAACCCAGAGTTGATTAAGTACCACCAAAATAAATCTCTGTCACACAAAAATGATAACAATTTCATATGGGTACAGTGTTGCATGACCGCGCAATTGTCAGTCAAAGTGCAACAGCGCTAAAAGCTGGAAATTGGCCTGGGCAGGAAGGGGGTATAAGTGCCCTGTAGGCTTGTGGTTAAACACACATACAATGTAGACAGTGACTTATCAAATGGAGATGATAGAGAACCCCAATTTGTAATAGGCATTAATGAACCATAAGAGGCAAGAAAAGGTGGTGTACTGTGCATGCCTGCTCAGAAGTTTGAAGATGACAAGATTTGAAGAGTGCAAGATTCAGTAGGCTGGTACTTGGAATGGAGAATCCAGTGATAAATACTCTTACTTTTTTCCAATCACATCAAAATATATGAGTTTTTAGACCAGCTGTGTTGCTTAACACATTCACATTTCATTTTTTAGAAAGCCAGTTGTTTTTGCTTTTTTAATACATATATCATTTTATGTTTACACTCATCTGCCTTAATGCAATTTACTTTATACTGCATCTGTAAGCATTGAACATGAGTGTATGGTCAGCTAGATACATTTAAAGTATATCTATTGTCAAATGTAAAATCATGCATTCATTCCCACAATGTACTTCAACCATTTCTAGCCTACTACTATTAAGCAAAAGAATTTTAAAGTTTGTGATCTTACTTTGTGATAATCCCCACACATTTACATCCTTGAAGTCTGCGACGCATATTCACTATGCCCTGTGAGTATACACTGCTGTGTCACACATTTCAAAGAGCCTGACCTTTGAACTACAGAAGTGCTAAAAAGAGGAGTTTCAGGACGAGGAGTCAGTACAATAATCCCTGCTTATAAGTAGCAAGGTACTGTGGGATTTATAGTCCTTAGAAATTGAAAATAAACAGCATAGAAGCTGCAAAGTTTGCAGGGAATCCATGAAGTTCTTAAAGCAGATGGGTAGCACTCACAACATGAAAAGAGATTTTTCAAGTGAGCTTATACAGTATTTGTTTTCAGTCTGAATTTGTTAAAGATTTTCATATAAACAAGATAAAACATGGAAATAATGCACAAACACATAACAAATCAAACCTATAACAGCACCATTACAAGTAATGGAAAAACATAACACTTAAAGGATAACTTCACCTTTTGACCAAAAATAATAATTTACAGGTATAAAAATGTGCATTTACTATTTTTGGTTGGAGCAGCCTGTAAAGCATCACACCAGTGATCAGCAGATTGCTGATGCCATGCAGGTTTCCTGCAGATCTGTCAGTATATCCTAGTAGTATATGCTTGTCCTTATGGGATGTTCAGGCAAGCAGATATATTGACAAGAAGATTCAATAAACTCATTGAGAACTACAAGTCAACAGCCGCTAAAGCTGACAGGACTTGTAGATCATTTATTCACAGAACTCTGTGAATGAATGATGTGGTCATGTGGATGGAATGCAGTTTTAAAAAAGTGACAGCTAAAACAGGGAACTTCTCCCTGTGCTGCTGTCACAGGGGGGAGGGACAGACGGAAGCAGCTGCAGCATTAGGAACATGTTACATGTTCTACCATAAATATGGGAGAAACATGTAACATGTTCCCAAAGGTGAACTTATCCTTTAAGTCTGGTACACACATTCACACATTCAGCCCTGCGGGCTGAACAAAAGAAAAAAAACTGAGATATCACTGTATTAACTCCCCCGCTGTGACTTTCTGTTCTGACAGGGGGACTCTCCCCCACCAGAACACACTAATCAGAACTCGCAGCCAATGGCTGTGAGCTTTGATCAGGCCCTGGTTTTCCAGCACTTACCTTCGACAAAAGCCAGTCCTTGGATGGGCTTCTGTTGGACACAGTCAGACCGTGTCTACCCAGCTTTACTATGTAGACAAAAATGACTACATCTAAAAGGTCAGAGAATAGAGCTGACCCAACAAGTGTGGATAGAGTACAAGGCCAATCAATGTGGGACAGTTAAAGTTGAAAGAAAAAGAAAAGAAAGAGAAAAATGAAAAAAAAAATTAAATAAAACTAAACAAAAAACCCCCTAAAAAAAAAAAAGAGTAAAGGAAAAAGGAAACTTTTTTTGAGAGCGAAGGGACAGTAAGTGAAAAGCAATAGTATAGGAAACAAAGGGGGAAGGAAGAGAAAATTAAAAAAAGATAAAAAAAAAACACAAGCACAGCACCCAGAGGAAAATAGAATACAAAGACGATTGATTGATTCCACCTCAATGTGCTAAGAAGGGACCTTTCAATTCTTGAGAAAGTCTGAAGACCAAGGTGATAATGATCATAGGTGACCAGTTCATGTGTATTGAGAGCCTCCATACACTCAATATGGTCCATCACAGAAACCAATTCCAAAAGAGTTGGAGGCTGTGTCGATTTCCAGTGGTGCCTGATAACTGTGGGGGCCGCTGTTAACAAAATGCAGTAATATGTCTTTCTTAATATGTTTGAGAGTACCAGGAATAATAATGAGCAGTGCCATCTGGGGATAATTTGGTATATAAGCATCAATGATTTTCGTGTACACCTCCAAGATCGAGGTCCAGATCCTATGAGCAGGAGGGCAAGCCCATCAAAAGTTTATAGCTTATACAGTATTTATAAAATACATGTCTTGATACAATCCTGTCTCGGAGGTCTACAGACAATTCCTTGGACTTCATGGCTTGGTTTGTGCTCTGACATGCACTGTTAACTGTGGGACCTTATATAGACAGGTTTATGCCTTCCCTAATCATGTCCAATCAACTGAATTTCCCACAGGTGGACTCCAAGCAAGTTGTGGAAACATCTCAAGGATGATCAGTGGGAACAGGATGCACCAGACATCAATTTTGAGTGTCATGGCAAAGGCTGTGAATATTTATGTACATGTGGTTTTTTTCATTTTTTTATTTTTAATAAATTGCAAAGATTTCAAAACAAACTTCTTTCACGTTGTCATTGTGAGGTATTGTTTGTAGAATGGTGAGGAAAAAATGAAGTTAATACATTTTGGAATAAGGCTGTAACATAACAAAATGTGGCAAAAGTTAAGCGCTGTGAATACTTTCTGGATGCACTGTATATACTAGAATTTATTGGTCAGTCTGTAGACAGCACAGGAAGCCACAGAAGTCTAATGAGATCTAAGAACTAGGGATGGGAGCTGTGGGGTTGTAATTAAAATGTGCATATATACTTTTAGTTGTAATTTAAATAATAGGTATTTATTGTGTGGTGGTTTATGTAAGGATTTCTTCTATTTATGAAGGGCGGTGTCCCTTTCCCTTAGATGGAATGTTACAGTGCCTCCAGCCGTCAAAATACGGCAAATATTTAGTAAACCAATAATTTGGACACCTTGATAATTCGATCACCACTTATTATTAGACCTTGAATTCTTTTAGCCAGTATGATTTCGTACCATACACACAAAATTTGCCTTATAATAGATAAATATAAAAATTTATTTATGTACAAAAATTATATATATATTAACACAAAACGCAAAAGACTGGTGATGAATGAATACTGGTACACACGATCAAAGATATACCCTACCAATATCATACACAATATAATGTTTCTAAATAATGAAAATCAATATAACAAATTTTTTTAGATGATGATGATGATTAAAAATTAAATCTAGTAATAACTAATAATTTTAGAGTATTTCAGAGGTTATTTTCTCTCATCACGTGGCCATAGCAATGGAAGAAGATATTCCCTGATAAATTATACTCTAATTACTAATATTTCATAATTTATGAAATATGAAAAATTTGTAATATGACACCAACAATATCTAACAGTAATACGGGATCTCTCTATATATATATAACCACCCAATACAGTTGTTATCACTCTAAGGTAATTCTTATTACTCTACACAACAGAGAAAATATGCAATGCAAAATTAAATGGACAGTCTAACCACACCCGGAATTCAGACTATGACACTTTCCCAGTGGATTCAGCTGGCAATGGAACGCCTTCAGGGATGACCACAGGGGGAAGTGAGATATAGTTCAATAGTGTAGGAGAATGTAGGAAGTTAGAGGTACAGAGATTTAGAAATTTAGTAAAGTTTTTAGAAGTTTGAAAAGAGTTAATCAGTAGTTCTTCAGATGGATTTCAGCCTCGTTAGATTTCCTTCAGCTTGTCTCTCTTTGCTGTTTTTCAGTGAGGTTCTTCAGTGAGCTTTTTAATGAGTTTTTTCCAATGAGTTTTTTTTTTCTAAATGAGGTGCATGGGTTTTTATACCATCTAAACTATTGTTCTAAGAGACCCTCCCACCAGGCTTTTTGATTGGCTGGTTGAGAAATGTATGTACTTAAGCTATCTCTCACCTGTCCACTAAGTGGCAGTCAGAGCTCATAGAACAATTTGAGTATTTATGATGACTCACACCTCGGGTGGAACTCAAGGTGATTTCAGGTATTAAATATACGTCTTATCCAGATATATATAGGTGATCATAGCTATAATGTTCTAAATAGGAACCATGGAATATCTGTGTATATTCAGTTATTCATCTCTCTGAGATACAAACTTGTGTGAAAGCATTTGTTTCCTGATAAGACATACAACTGATGCTAATTCACAATATATCTTACTTTTCCTCATCTCAATACTCAAGTTAGTGATATACAATCCCCATTCTGCTGAATATTTTGTGGTGTGTGAAACATACTCTTTATAACATCCCATTGATAATATGCTTTTTGGTAATATCTCTGTGGGTAGAGATATCCAGTTCTTAGCCTGATATGTCCTAAATTTAACCTTTTTGTTTTAGAACCAAAATTCCCATGAGGAGGAAAGACCCTCTGTTTACCTGTCCATTGTGTTGGAGTCAGGGTAAACAACCATTTATACTTTTAACCTTAGTGGATAATAGTATATTGTGACAGTTCGAGAAGTTTGTTGGTTCATCACACTCTACAAGATTTTGGGTAAACCTTCAACCAGTTAAGTTTCCGTCTCATCATTGTCTTTTGGTTATGTGTGATGACTCAATGTTTGAAGGTCTAAGTCCTATTTGACGGTCTGTTTAACTTTTGTATATGCATTCAACTCAACCCCAATATATAAACAGTATTTGTTGACATATCCCATTTTAACTAGTCTCATAGTCTCCAATTAAAACTCCTCAAAATCCTAGTCTCATACCACCTGTGGATAGTCAAACAGTCTATTGTCTCTGGGAAAAGATCCCTTCACCCATTATTTGCATTTCTTAACTGGAGAGTCCTTTGAATTTTCAACCAAGACAAGTTAACCCTTAACAGATGGCTAGGCTGGTTTGCTGTCAGAATAAAGTTATGTTTTGATAAATAATTTCAAAAGTCACTACAAATGTGAATAAATATATTTAGCCCTCTTTTTGTAACTTATATAGCAACCATGTAACACTCCAATGCATGTTATGAGCTATTTTTGGGCTAGTTTATGTTCTTTATTATTTTATTCCAGTCTTGTATCCCAGTTTGTTTACTGTATGTATTGTATATACTGTGCATATATACATACAGTAGTTTGTATTTTATTATTGTAATTTTCTAATATGTAATAGTGATTAGTTTCAATATGTAAGAACGTTAAGTAAACTATATGTTAATTTCCTCATTCTTTTTCCCTCTATACTTGACAATTCTGTTTAAATAATTGTTAAACACAGTATTAAATAAATACCATCAAATTAAAATTCAGTCTCCACCAAGTCCTGACCCATGGTGTGGGTAAGTCAGCAGGGTATGCTGACAAAAAAAAGTAATTATCTTTCATCTCCCAAATGTAACATTAATGTTATTTAATGACTTCTACAGGGGCATTTTTAAACATTTTTTGCACATGTTAACATCTGCATTTTTTTATAGAAATTACTTTAACCGCTTGCCTACAGGGCACTTATACCCCCTTCCTGCCCAGGCCAATTTCCAGCTCTCAGCGCTGTCACACTTTGAATGCCTGGCACTGTTAGGTGGCACTGATTGGCACTGTTAGGTGGCACTGACTAGCACTGATAGGCAGCACTGAATGGCACTGATAGGTGTCACTGATGTGCACTGATAGGTGGCACTGACAGGTGGCACTGACTGGCACTGTTAGGTGGCACTGATTGGCACTGTTAGGTGGCGCTGACTAGCACTGATAGGCGGCACTGACTGGCACTGATAGGCGGCACTGATGCGCACTGATAGGCTGCACTGACTGGCACTGATAGGTGGCACTGATTGGCAGCACTAATAGGTGGCACTGATTGGCATTGATAGGTGGCATTGACTGCACTGATGAGTGACACTGAAGGGCAGCTCAGATGGGCACTGATATGTGGCATTGATGTACACTGGTAGGCACTGATATGTGGCATTGATGTGGCACTGATGGGCACTGGCATGTGGCACTGTTCAGCACTGATAGCTGGCACTGATGGACACTGACAGGTGGCACTTCTGGGGCCACACTGATCATCAAGGCACACTGATCATCAGTGCCCCGATGATCAGTGTACATGTCCCCTCCGCAGAATGCCGATTACCGGCTCTCCTCTCCTCTCGAGCTGTCAGTGTGACAGCTCAAGAGGAGAGAAATGCCGATAACCGGCATTTCCATGTTTACATGTGATCAGCTGTGATTGGACACAGCTGATCACATGACCGAGCTGACGTCTTCGACTCTTTCCGTGGATCGGTGATCCTCTGTGTCCGAGGGACACAGAGCACTGCCGATCGCCGTGCTGCGCGCTCTCTGAGCTGCGCATGAACGGTGAGAACGGAAGAACGTCAAAAGACGGACTATCAGAACGAGAGAACCACCTTGCACCCGTCATTGGACTATATGGCGGGCAGGAGGTGGTTAAAAACCCAAACAATTATATACTTTCTGTAAGCAGAGGACATGTAGAATAAAATTATGGCAGTTGCAATTTTTTGTCACACAATATTTGTCAAACTGTTTATCACACATTCGAGGAAAAAAAATAAACCAAAATGAATTTTAGTGCAAACATGCACAATATAATACTTAATTTTTGTAATAAAATAATTCATTGTTGTTGAATAAATAGATACCAAACAGGTCAAGCCTTAAATTCGCAAGTGTCAGTGAAATCGCAAAAAACTATGGTTTAAAAAATAATTAGGACCCTAGATTTTTTGCTATCACTCTGATGTTCATAAAGATACCTCACATGTGTGGTACACGATATGTTTACATACACGTATGCGCCCTAAGTATACAGGGCAGTAAGGGTGCTTTAAATTTATTTTTGTATTTTTATTTGTTTTTTTACACTCCTTTTCATTTAAAGTTCAACCACAGGAAAAAATGCATTTAAATTGTGCATTGTACATCAGTTACCATATTCCTCAGTCTTGATTTCAAATACTACTTCCTAAGCCATCATGTGGTGTAATGGATCAAAGTCAGAGTTTCCTCTATGATAGCCTGCCCTGGGGACCAGACATTTTTCCCTGAACATTATCTTTTTGGGCACTAGTACCCTTTACTGCCCCATGAGTTTTCCTTCCTCTGGAGCCTATGTGAGAGAACCCAGCCACTGAAAGTGTTGTCTTCACCAATAGGTGTGCACATCAAGCAAGAAGTGACACGGACAAGAAGAAAGCCCCCTTGGAATTAAACAGAATAAGCGCTAAGTCATTATGTAACTGTTGCTTCAGTTAAGTTAAATGGATATTTGTATAGGTTTTTTTATATTAGTAATATATTTAATATGCGCCGCGCTCCACCAACTAAACCTATCCGTAAAATAAAAATAAAATAAAATGGGAATAAGATAACAACATATGATTATGTGTGAGATAATATAATATACCTCCTACAACAATCTTAAAATTTGCTGAAAACTAATAAAAAATGGATGTGCTGAAATTTCATATGGTTCAAAAAACTTCATATACTGTATAATCATATGTTGTTATCTTATTCCCATTTTCTTTTATTTTTATTTTACGGATAGGTTTAGTTTGTGGAGCGCGGCGCATATTAAATATATTACTAATCAATTTTGCAGTTTTATGGGTATGTGTATTAGTGTTGATGCACCACCACAATAGTTGTTAATTTAAATATTTTATTTATTTATTTTCCACTTAGTAGCTCACAAGTAAAAAACTTATATAGTTTTTTTTTATATTGATTTTTTTGGGGGGGTGATGGTGGGGGTGGTAGAGAGGGGTAGGTGGCACTCGGATAATATCCTGGAGTTGGGTTTTAACTTTACTGAATTCACAAGGGGGATAGCAAGCGCTCTATGTTACAACATGGGCAGGTGACAGGTTTTCTTTATGGGAACATCAGGGGTCTCCTCTGACCACCAGCACAAAAAATGAAGCACAAATCTTGCTTGATTAGTTGTTTATCCAGCTGCAGTAGTTACAGAGGAGATCAGGGAATGAATGTTCCCCGAGCTCTTCCTCTTTTAATATTTAGAGCAGTGTAGTATGGTCCAAGGCTCCCCACAAAAATGGGAGAGCCCAGGAACCACCATGGGTGCCAACCAAGGGGGTTGGCGCCTTTGGAGCCCTGTAAAAGTGATCAGGTGACTCTAGTGCTACATGTATCACTTTTAGCTACAAGCAGAGTATTGCCTATAAAAATCAATACCAAATACGAGCTTGTCTTAACCCACTGAATACCAAGACATTTATAAATGTACCTTGGTAGAAAAGGTGTTCAGCTAGGGATTTAATTGTTTGTCCATGTCAGGCTGTCACTTTCCAGCAGGGTATCCCATAGAAAGTATGTATTACATAGGTAGGTTAACAAAAGACCTTTTTACATCAGAAATAAAATCTTGAACGTGCAGTTAATGCAGAGGAAGAAAAAAAAACTTATACACTTTCCTACAGACCAATAATCCTGTCTGGTTTCTAAAAAAAAATATTAGTATCCATTGTATCCATCTTAAAGGGGAACTATCTGCAAAATAAAAATAGCATATATGATGCAGTCTGTCAAGAGCATTAACACAGCAGCCTATGTTATAGTCCCTCTGTAACATCGTTTTATTAACTGTTGATCTTGCTGGTAAAACAGTTCTTTTTTAACTTCCTTTAATAGACCAAATTGTCCATCAAATGTAACAATTAAGCCTGCCATAGATGGTTTGAATCTTGACTGGTTCAGCATGGATTGGCCGAGATTTGAGCCATCTATTGGCAGACTGATTGTATCCAATTTGATTGTTGTATGACTTGGGTATAACACTCCTGTTGGATTTTTCAAGCGATTATTGCCAGCGGCTACAGTGCCTAGCAATAATCACTGTGTTCTCTGTACAAGGATATCCCCCCCCCATTCCCCCCTTCTTAAGAACACAATAGAGTGGAATGGCCTTGGCCAAAGCATCCCCTGGGAGCAGTAATTCAACAAAAGCAGCCTTATCAAGGTCATGAGAGAAATGTTGCAGCTGTAGATCAAATTTGATGTTAACTTAGTTAATGAGGCATGGCTGGAAAAGTGAGACAGTAGTGGCAAGTGGGCACTGGGAGCTAGGAAGGAGGTGGCTGAGATAATGTCAGCTGTTCAGGTACTGCAGAAAGAGAGGCCTAGATTTGATTCAGGCAATTGGTAACAAAGTGGAGGTGACACACCATCTGGACTTGAATGGCCTCAAAGACAGAAATGTTTTGGAAGAGACACTCTTTTGGATCTGCTGTTTGCTGTGGAGACTCAGACATGGAGTTTAGAGCAAACTGCAACCAGCTGGAGTTCCTTCCCACAAGGGGGCAGACTAGCCATCAAAAAAAGTAATAGCAACTTGATCTAGGTAGTGACATCAGCCACAGAGGTGGCACAGAAAACTGAGAGAAGTCTTAGAAGAATTAGGATACCCACTGACACTGGAGAGTGAGCCCAGAGTACCCACCCATACAGTGATGGTGAGAGCCCTTATAAAGGCCAAGGCACAGAATCTAAGGAACAATCTTATCCTCACCAGAACTCCTGAAGGGGGAGTTTTTTTGCAGATGATTCCCAGATTGTGGCCCTCTGACTCACCTGAGTGGCAGATATTAAGAACTGAAATCAGTGGTAGAGGAATGTAAACAGTAGGTGAAACATGCAAATTGCCAAAACAACAACCCACCATTAATTAAAATATGAAATATTGAAACAAATGAGGTTCCAACAGGTTATATATATTTTTCTCCATAGAGCATAATGATTTACATCTTGTATAGGGGAGCTTGAGTTTCTTACATGAGGTAGTTGTACTACCTGAAACTCAAATGAAGGGTCTTTCCATCTGGTGAGGATCCCATGAGAAAAAATCTTATACTTCAAAGGTTTGGTGTTGAGTTTTTCCTCTTAATGGGGGCCCCCACCTGGTTACACCTGAGTGATAGCTACAATATCGGGAAATGAGTTGCAGACCACACCAAATCTCATTGCCAGACACTTCAACTTTATTGCAGAAACATAAGCGTATATATAAATCTGTAGTCTCTAGGCAGATTATTAATGA
This sequence comes from Staurois parvus, assembly GCF_062004578.1. Lineage (NCBI taxonomy): Eukaryota > Metazoa > Chordata > Amphibia > Anura > Ranidae > Staurois > Staurois parvus. The sequence goes on along the minus strand of NW_028317979.1, from coordinate 5,274,625 downwards.
CCAACCTTTAATATTAACCAATCAAATTCATGCATTTTATCCTTAATTCTGCACCTTAGTTGTCATCAAACTTTGCAGAACTTTGTCTGGCCAGATGGTTGTGGTCAGACTAACTCATGATTTTGGCACAACGCCCAGACTACGGTTTACTGTCTTTACCAAAAATTACTTCCTCAAAAACTTGCCAACACAGTTATTTCCTAATAAACATATTTTTTCATTTAGGGTGTATAAAGATAGCAGACTATAAAGCAAGCATATTATAAAACAAAATGGAGTTGATCATGTCAACCTTTCAATACTCAGTTGAGTGACTTTGATTGAATAATGGGACATTTACTTGAGCACTGTTTTTTTCTTTATATTATAAATCTTACTACCTGAATATCCACAAATTGCATAGATCAATCAAGAAACTGAATGTTATTTAGTGTAAATTTTACATTATAAAGACTCTTTCAGGGGAAAAAAAAACTGTTGCAGATATAGAGTTCTGGCACTTTGAGGTACCTGAATATACTGTACCTGCAGCAGATTCTAAAAGCCTGCAGCCATGGCAAAATAATAATGGGCCCTTCTGACAGACACAACCTTGTCATTTTCTAACAGTGTTGTAGTTTGGAAAACCTTCCTTTCTCCTAAAAATTCCTTTTAGAGAGGAAGTCATTTGTAGTGATGGACAAGTAAGAGTGTCTTAGGGTGAGAGATAGTGGCAAGCTTCAACAATACTCAGAAATGTTGCATCTTTGCCTGTAAGAATGGCCCACTATTCATTCATAACTGCAGGCTTTTGGTGTCTGTTGCGGTTGTGTGCAGGCACCTGTAGTTGTCTGTAGTAATTTATATTTTTCCCTGACAAATTCCATAAATAGAAAAGGTATACTTAATAACTCTTATGTTGTTTCTTAGAATTTAGTAAGTAAAATTCGAAGAAGCTTGCAGTGCTAAAATTCTCATTTTGATTGACTGGATAAGATGAAGGAAATACAATGTGGAGGAAAAGAAGAGGCAGACAGATTGTAGTCATGTTGGGTAAAGAAGAGCATTCCTGGGATCCATCTAGTTTTTTGCATGTTTCTTGTTCATCCCTGCAGGAGAATGGGGGCTGTGAGCATTAATCTTTAGGGATGCTATAGATCCTTAGATCCTCAAAAAAGTTGAACTATCAGAATAGTTGAGGATTCAGAGAACTCTCAGAGGGCAGATGAAGAAAGAAAAGAAGATGAAAAAAGGTTATACTTATAACATTGTATTACAAAAGCTAATATGTTATAAGTACACTTATTTTTCATGCTAACCTTCAAAACCATAGTATTTTCTGTGTTTTTTTTCCACTTGTAGAAAATGTAACCCTTCCAACTGTATCTTCTCATGATTATAAATAGATTGCGCTGCCTGCCCTTTTGTACTCATAAAGTTACAATACTTTTATATTCTCCAACATTCCATTTCCTAAAAAGGGCAGAAAAGTGAAATTTAACTGTATATAGTGTAGCATTATGCATAAAAAAAGTCTGCTGGTTTTCCTTTAAAACCATCATTGTAGAAAAGAAAGGAAGATGTCACGTTGGAAGTGTAAAGGGTTTTATAGAACATTTCTTTATGGAATGAATAAAACAACCATCTTCTACATTCCCAGGAAAGGTTAGTACACAATTCATATGTCTCTGTAGTTCGTTTTTATTGTTACAATGAAAATGATTGACAATGTCTCAATTTTCTCATGCAACATAAAGCAAAGATTTCCACTCTGAAAACAACATGTAATTTAAATGTTAAGAAGATGCAGTTATAAATGGAAATGTTATTCATTCGCTATACTTGTTTCATTTCATTTTTGCCCAGAATTTCTAATCAATTACATCAAATATTGCTGGACTTCTTTTCAATGTTCCCACGCGATCAATGATGATACATTTAATGAATGTTATTTTATTTCAGAATTGAAAGGCTTCAGACAGACCAGTTGAAAGCTAGAGATTATAGCAATAACTGTACTATCTGTATAAAAATAGATATATGTCCACCTTAACTTGCTCTGCCATATGCTTGCATGTTACAGTACTACATAGCTGCCAATACATCTCCTAGCCCATCCACTGACTTTAGAGCTCTGTAATTATATATACTTTATGGTTGATTACCAAAACTGGGGAGTGCAAGCTCAGCATAGAAACCAACCAGCTCCCATGTTTTATTGTCAAAGACTAATTGAACAAACTGAAGTTCATTGGCTACCATACATAGCTGCACCAGATTTTGCACTCTCCAATTTTTGTAAATCCACCCCTGTATGTCCCAGTGACCAAACCTTCCCTAACAGTGAGTCCCCTGTATGACTAAGTTATGATCAGAGTAAAGTATGAATCTTTTACATATGGTCATGGACATGGTACATCTATTAGCAGTTAGTCTTATTCAACAGGATGTGTTTTGTAATGTTGAATATGCTTCATAACTTATCCAGACATCTTTTTCAGCTCTAATCAGTGTAAGGACTATACCCCAGCATTTATAGCCACACAGGTAACTTAGTCACCTTAAAGCAGAGCTCCACCTAAAAGGAGAAGTTCTGCTTTAATTACTCGTCCACTGCTCCCTGTTAGGGATTTGCACCCTTGGGGAACAGGTACCCTATTTTGACAGGTACTCCCACTTCCGCTACAAATGCCTGGGCGATCATAAGCAAAGTTCTCCTCCATTCCTTCCCCCCCCAAAATCTTCTGGGACAAGTGACAGGTCTCAGAAGACTGCAGGGTTATTCAGAATGTGCAGCACTGCTCCTGCATGCGCAGTGGGAACCCAACTGTGAAGCCACAACCTGTCACAGCTGGGTGCCAACACTTAATATGCAGGGACAAAAGATGGCCTGTGAACCGGGCTGGAGTGAGGACACCGCTCCATCCTGGGACAGGTGAGTGGGTGTTTGTTTAAAAGTCAGCACCTACAGTTTTTGTAGCTGCTGACTTTTATTTTTGTACAGAAAACTGGAGTTTCCTCCACTTTAACCCAACACTTGGATAAGTCAACAAGTTGAAAATAACTGCTGCTAGCTTAGACATTCTCTATTTTTCCTAAATGAAAAATATTTTAGGGTCACTTAAAATCCATCTCCACCAAGCTTTGGACTGCAGCTCCAGATGGAAACATGCATAAAAAAAGCTATACCCTAAGGGTGCATTCACTCAAATGTCTGCAGCCCAACTACATGCGAGAACACCAGCAGGGGTTCCTGCGATTAGCTGTGAGAGGCTGCCCCATTGAAAGCAATGGGAGGCTGCTGGCTCCCGCAGGTAGTTTTGCACACACACATACAATCTTTAATGTATCAATCGCATGCTGGTGATCGGCCTTGGAAGCAGGCAGTAATAAAGGTTGTTGCAGGGGGTGCCTACATTTAACTTGTTTCTTAGTGCAGACATCTGGGAAAATCCTGTCTATTTGGGATGTGGTGCCTAAATTGCCCCTTCTAATCTATATGCTTCTCAATTTTGGAAAAATCAGTGAGCCAATCACATCAGCAGAAAATGACATTTCTGAGGGCATTTTGCACACCAGTGCTATACAGAGCACCCCTGGTTTGCCATATTGCATGGACTTTTACAGAGAATTACAGTGGCTGAAGATTGAAAAGGTTAGTTAATTTCAGATGACATTAAATTACAACATGGGTTGTTTAGCAATTTTATATGCTTTTATCTGGTATTTTTTTCCACAGAAGTGGAGTTTCCACCTAAACTAAGACAAGATCAAACAATTTATGAGTATATGGAAATAAGGCAGGGTGTTGTGGTTCACCTGGGGTCTTGGTGTGTGGTATTTTGAGTGTGGCATTTTTACTTTTTTTTTTTTTTCAAAAGATGCTTTGTAGTGATGCAAAATACAACTGTTGAATGAACTGTCAGCAACTACTGCCTGATGTGCTTAATCACCCTTAGCTAAACATTATGATCTTAAAATAAACAAAAAAGTCACCAATTAATAGATGTTGACAATTAAAGGTTTGGCTATTACTCAATGCAGTTGCAGAGAGATATTGTCCGTTAAACAGATTTTTGGGTGTACAGATCACATACGAAAATGCATTTCAATTTAAAGAACTCAAGCAAAGTGTTTTAAAGTAGATGTCAAGGCAACCACTAAAACCTCATATAAACTTTAACACATTAACATGAAAATATTAATCAGAAAGCCTGTTTTTAATGACTAGCTTTTATGAAAATAACAGCTAGTGATACTGATATCCATGTTCTTGGTTGGGATGACAACATTCTGCCTCTGTCTGCCACAATCTCCTGCCTGTAATTCGCCCTACCACATCTTCTCCCACAGGAAACTGGGTTGATGCACCTTGATGAGACATATTCTACTGTTGTCCCCAAAAAAGACCTGTAAAAAAAACTGCATCTAGCAACAAATAGGGAATATGGCCTTTAAAAAACACATCCACCATGGTATTACCTTGGTGAATGTGGGGATTGAGGGTGCAGGATATTAACAGCCTTAATAGTTAACTAAGAAATAGAAGAAAATAAACCCTAGTAGGAGAAAATAATGGGGCTTTTAAGGTACCATACCATTATGGGTATAAAGATGCATAATCATAAACAATATTGGATAAAATAGAGCATGTTTTATTATGACATTATAAAAAACACACAGAGTGGTAAGTAAGACAAACGCCAATGTAGGCACATACATAATGAGTCAACAAAAATATAAAGAGATTATAGTGGGCAAAGACTCTGGCACAGGACGTGAGAACGTCACGGGCAAGAGTCCTAAAACCCTATTGATACCATCAAAAGAATTGATCATCATCAAACTGTTGAAACGATTACAGACATGAAAGGTATGAAAAATGTTGGTAATTAGTGGAAATATCTAAATTCATATAGACTACCCAAATGATGGACCATTGGGTGTAATTGGAGAAGGGTGGCAATTCCACTAGAAACCAAAAATGCTTTTCCATAAAATTGAATCCAAAACTGGATAATTAATCAAAAGATCTGATGCGTTTCGTGGGATGTGACCCACTTCTTCAGGGAAAGTGGAAAAACTGAGCAACAATGCCAGTCGATGATAGCACTCTGTTCAATAGCAGCACTTGATGTACATGAAGATCAGTAGAGATTAGATACACAAAGGGAGATTTTCTGAGAACCGGGGAGGAAGCCACCAGTCCGAGAATACCTCAGATCAAATTGAGTAGCAAATGCCAAGCCGTTGTTCATTCCAGATGAAAAAAGTATAGTGGCCAACTGTTATAGGTTGGTGAATAAACACCTGTCTTGGTTGCTTCTGAGCAGTGAAGAGGCAGAAATGTTAAGGAGGTTAAAAGCAGACAAAAAAAGGGCAAACTTTGCCCAAAAGGATGCCCCAGTGTAGTCCTTAAGGAATAGAAGAAGCAAATACTCTTTCCTCATCACTACTAAATTCTCCAGGATACACAATATCTTTCTACCTGCAGGACATTCAGTAAGTGCTTACATCTACTTTAGGAGAACAGCCAGCGTCTAAATTTTCTCCATATCCACTTATCATTATTAACAGTACATCCTATGTTTCTCCTACCACAGCTAAAGCACATTGTCAATATGTCTTCTGGGAGACCACTGTTTTCTATTAAGGGTCTTAACCAATTATTGGTCCTGCTAAGCCGGCTGAACAAAGACTGTAGCAAGTCAACAGGGCAGGACTATAGAATCCTCCCACTCTCCTCTTCACAATAACATAGATGTGGGGTTCTGCAGTCCTTAGAACAATGTAACTTATAGGGAAGAACACAGACAGAGAGCACAAGAAGCTGACAATATTTCTGGCAAGATCAACAGGTATTTTTGTACTTATCAAACATTCCTATAAAAAATTATTTTCTTGGAGGGGGCTTGGTGAAGGCATGCAAGAGTTAAGATGTGTGTCATATAAGCTCTGGGGTGTTTACTGAATAACAACTAACCTAACTACTTCATAACTGGGACAAACTGCCCATGTATCCTAAGATGAACCAAAGGCCTGCTCTTCACCCTAGAAGTCATCAAAGTCTTTCACTCAAACTATGGAGAGGGAACAATTGGAACGCTGAGGCCTGCCCTCATGTCACCTTTAATTTATCTGCCTCTCAGTCATCCCCACTCCCCTGCATTATCTTCAGACCGAGGTTCCAGGGTTCCAGCTGAGAAGACATCCAAACATCCTCTCAGCACATTGTACTACTTCCATATTGTGGATTATCCTCTTGCAGCTGGGCAAAGCTTGGCTATATTATATAAACTTCTGCTGTCACAGCTGGAAATTTCATGTGAGCTAGACATATGGGCATTCTTACAATCCCCATTTCTTGAGCAGACTTTGAGGGTCTTGATGGAAAGTTTTCTATCATTAAAGACTTATCTTCCCCAGAGGCCTGAAACATCATAGTGGAACAAGATATTGCAGTATTATTGCAGAAAGTTTATTTTCTGGAAACAGTCTATGCTGATTCCCAGACTCAGATTTCCCATCTGCATCTGCTTATAGATGTTTTGATATATTGTAGCTGTAGACATAAAGTCTGCATTCATTGGCTTTATGAAACTACAGGCCCAGTACACCCACCAGAAATTGTTTTGAGTGTATTTACCTTTCTCTTAGAAAAGCCAGTAGATAAACTACACATGATCTTGGCTTGAGAAACACAGACATGGTGTTCCTAATACATACATGCCCTTTGTTGCCTTCACTCTTATACCTAACAATGTTTCTCTGCCCATGGGACTTTTAGACAAGGCACATCACCAGCCCTTAAGTAAATTAGACATAAAATAGCAGTTTATTGGTATGCATGTAGAAAAATCTCATTATGTAAGAGAATGATTAAAATTAAAAAGCTGATTTCAAATATTTCAAATGTATGTTCACATAAAGTATACATTTACCGAAATATTATAAGCCTGTGCTAAGATAAATAAACGTACACACAAAAGTGGCTGTAAACAATACACTAATGCACACTTAATCCTAACACCAAGAGAAAATTTCTTACAGTGCTATGTGCAATAGTCTGGCAACCAATATTAAAAAATGAAGTGAAAATTAAAAAATGTCCACAAAAATATATATTCTTATGCAATCATCTGGCTACAATAAAGTGTCTGTGCATTCAATTTCATGCAAAGTGCTTCTGTGCAATCTTCAAAGACACAACTGTGTACTCTTATGCTATATTCCAGTGATCCTCCACCACCAACACAGAGAACTCACCAGATGGATATGACCACCCACTATAGGTAAGTCATAATGTGCTTGTTATGCTTGGTTTTATATGGCACCATCCACTGCATTCTAGAGTTAGATGTTCCACTTGTATTCCAGCCACATATTACCATGCCACATGAGAAGGGAGACCGCCATAGTGTAAAACCTTTAAACACTTTATTCAATATAAAATCCAAATAAATCTACTCACAAAGGCATGCATTAGTGAACACATGAATAATATCAGAAAGTGATATGAAAAACATAGTCTGTCACTGCATTTTAAGGAATGACATGACAAAGATGCCAGGCAATTGGTATTTTTTGGGATTGCCCATATCCAGGAGTACTGGAGGGACCAAGATAAAAAGAAAAGAATATCTCAAAATTAAACTAAATGGATCTACATGCTTGATACCCTTGCGCCATCAGGACTTAACAGTGATATTGATTTAAACTGTTTTATCACTAACTTTTACTTTTAATAGAAGATAAAGCAGTAGTGAAGGTCCAAAAGTACAGTCCAATAGGAGGGAGGGAGCCAAAACTCCGTGTGGCTCAGCGACAGCCCCGAAACCTGACAGATCTAGAGGAGATCTGTGTGGAGGAGTGGGCCAAAATCCCTGTTGCAGTGTGTGCAAACCTGATCAAGAACTACAGGAAACATTGGACCTCTGTAATTGCAAACAAAGGCTCCTGTACCAAATATTAACACTGATTTTCTCAGGTGTTGAAATACTTATGTTCAGCAGTGCAAGACAAATTCTTTAAAAATCATACAATGTGATTTTCTGAATTTTGTTTTTTTAATTCTGTCTCCCAGAGTGGGAATGCACCTACAATGTGAATTTCAGACCCCTCCATTATTTCTAAGTGGGAGAACTTGCAAAATTGCAGGGTGTTCAAATACTTCTGTTCCTCACTGTATTTTAATAAGTGTAATGCTATATGAAGACAGATGAAGTGTATAACATACATGGCATGAACATAGTATATGATTTAGTGCTGACACATGCACAATTCTATTTATATTTATCTATATGATTGTTTTTGGCTAGAAAGGTTTAGCAGTACATTAGTAAGAAGTGCATTTATAGTATTTTATGTTATGTTACTGTATGCTACGATTGCCAAATATAGTTTTCATTGAAGTTTGATATGCAGTAAAACTTGAGAAACAGTAGTAAGGGTTAACAGTGCGGTATTTAGGAATAGGGATGACAACTTCCCAGGCATGACAATGCTGCATTGAGGCGGGCCAGGAAGTGATGTCATCCCACACTCTACACCCGGAAGTGACATTGTACACCCCTAGATGGACAAGTAGAAGACTGCTCATTATAGATGGTATGGAGAGATCATCCGAGGATTGTATGTAATTAAACATTTATGCTCATATACCTTAGTGCTAGGTCTAGTGAGTAGATTTATATGGATTTTATATTTAACAAAGTGTTTTGTAGTCTTTACACCATGTCAGTCTCCCTCTATTTCCTCCCCATGAGGCATGGTAACATGTGGCTGCAATACATGTTTAACATCTAACTCTAGGATGCAGTGGATGGTGCCATGAGGTGGTCATATCCATCTGGTGAGTTCTCTGTGTTGGTGGTGGAGGATCACTGGGATATAGCATGAGAGCACATGGTTGTGCCTTTGAAGATCACACAGAAGCACTTCACATGGTTGATTGCACAGACACTTTATTGTAGACACATGCTGGCATAAGAATATATACCATTTTGTGGACACTTTTTTATTTTAATTTATTATATTGGTTGCACAGCTATTGCGCATTGCGCTGTAAGGAATTTTCTCTTGGTGTTAGGATAAAGTATACATTATATTTCTGTATCCATTTCATCAAAAGGCTTTAAAAGATGTTTTCATATAGTTAAATCAACAGAAAAAGCACATCCCATGTCTTAATGCATTTTATGAGCATAAATTCCTTGGGAGTGGATGCTAAACAAAAGATGTACCGTAACTCAGCTTAAAAATTAAACTGAAGTACTTTAGGAAGAAGAACACCAAGGATCCATGGGATGAGACCCAAGACCCAAAGAACAAGAGGGGGGGCTCAAGAATGGCACAGGATGGCAGAAGATTAAATATTTATTCAAGAAATGCCAAGAGCGTGTTTCAGCCAAAAGACGGCTTCAGTAGCATCCACTTCCTATGCTCCCTAAATGTTCCCTACAAATGGGGCCATCTTTTCCATCTTGTGGTCCTTAAGAACAACCAGACCTACCGTATGTAGTCTGCCACATGATTGCTTTACAGGAATTGTCCCTGTTCCTATACTGAACTGGCTCAACATCACTCCAGTTCCTACACTACCCTCTGTGACCCTATGCAGACTGCGGAGAAAAAAGGGACAAAGCTGTGCATGGGTTGTTAATGTATTGCCCCAGGCCAGCAAACCGTTAGTATACCAGACTGGACTCTAAACAATAACTACTCTATCCATTGGGTGCTATATCATGGTTATTATTTTCTTTGTAGTAGAACTTTTAAATGAATCTAATATGATTTGTCCCCCATATTGTTCGTGAACAACCTCCAGGTGCTTAACACCTTACATGCTCTCTACCCCTCTAGCCACTTTATGAGACTGAGTGCCTGCCTATATACAGTAAGTCTGGAACACAAATATGACCCGAGTACGCCAAAATCTCAAAATCTGCACCTGAGTCATCTGTTACCATTCTGTGGGCAACATGTCATGAATCTTAACTTACCTGTTGTATTACTCATTAATGAATAATTCACAGAGGAAGCGAGGGCATGGTAAAAACAAGGGGCTGAGTTGCAGTTTTACTACCCCATGACCACTCACCACGAAGGACATGCAGCCACACAGTTTGTACACATATAAAGGCCACTGTTGGGTTTTGTGGCAATTACAACCACTGATCGTGACCAATTCAAGTGAATAAGGTTGTGAATAGGACTGCACCACCACCTTAATGCCCATTAAAACAGGCAGTGAGGTGGTGTCATATCTTCTCCCATCCACCTGTCACCCACTATCTGACAAACTGATTCACCTCAAATTGTTAATCAGATTGATGGCAAGGGCTGCCACCCATCTGAATGAAGCCTAACAGTTTGGGTCTTTATATTTATGTGACAATGAAGAATTCTTTACCCCTTCCCTTAACTAGTTCCATCAAATGTGACCCCATTCTACACCCCCCCCCCCTTTTCACACAGACCTTTATTTTTTTTATATCATACAAATAAAGGATAAAAAATGTAGATTTAACAGACAAAAAAGAGCACACCAGGGAAGATCAGTGTTAAAGTTTACACATTCTTATGTATTTTCCGCCGCCCTACAGCAGATATATTGCTGCAGGACAGCAGGGGTGTGCAAAATCACGTATATATATGTGATTTTCCATTTCAGGGTACCCGTGCCGCAATTCGAGGCCATGGCTGTCAATCACCGGGTTCTGACTAGTGATTACCCACCGGCGCCCTGTGATTACCGAGCATCTCCGACGAGGAGGACTGCTTTGTTCACCTCCTCCCTGTCAGCTCGGGCACACTGCTCTGGATGTCTGTGCACAGCACAGTCATCCAGAGCAGTGTGATTACAGTGAAGCACCAACACACCACCCCCTAGTAAAACACTCTTTGCACACAGTTAACCCTTTGATTACCCCTCGTGTTAACCCCTTCCTGTCCAGTGCTATTAGTACAGTGTCAGTGCTTTTTTTTAGCACTAATCACTGTATTGGTGTCACTGGGAATATCTGTGACACCAAGTCAGTCCCTCCCAGTGATAGAATGTCCGCTGCAGTCCCGGTATAAGTTGCTGATCTCAGCCATTACTAGGAAAAAGAAATAAAAATTCCAATATCTATACCACCATTTGTAAACGCTATAATTTTCACTTAAACCAATTAATTTACATGTATTGGGGGTTTTTTTCAGCAAAGACATGTAGCAGAATACATTTTTGTGGAAATTTATGACAACATTTGATTTTTAAAATTTTCTTACTGGACATGTTTAATAGCAAAAAATCAAAAATATTGTTTTTATCTCAAAACTATCGGTCTTTTTTTTATAGCACAAAAAATAAAAGCTGCACAGGTGATCAAACACC